>NC_063191.1:29138542-29226042 GCF_017589495.1 Alosa alosa
TATTTGTGTGTGTGTGTGTGTGGGGGGGGGGGGGGTTCGATGAGGAGTGGGTTTGGGGGGGGGGGGTGGTGGATGTGTGTGTGGAAAAACAACACAAGGCACCCGCAAACACAAGGCACCCGCAATCAATGGGAGGCTGACCATTACGGATGTGAGTTTGGGGAAACTATTTTGGTAAGGCTGTTAATCGGAACAGTAATTAGCACCCTCATTCGGCAGACCAAACGGAGTGGCTTTTTTCAGAAAATTGAGTGGAAAGTACTTTGAGAGCTTCCATTATTCCTATATTATCACAGTTGTCTTGCCACTCCCCCCCCCCCCCCCCCCCCCGTTATAAGGTTGTCATGACATCTGTCAAAACATACTTTAAAAAAATATAGTCATGCCACCGTTATGATTAAATATTAAGAATGTAATTAAATAGTCATGATGGATGTTAAGTGTTTATTATCAGGCATCTTAGACTGTCATCATGTCTAATAATGACCAAGACATGTCATGATAAAAACAGGAGGTAATGATACTCATGCATACCTCCTTGGTGATGACTAAGAATGTTTTACTAGACAGTACAAACTTCAGTACCAAAGTCACCTTCATATCCTCCCATGACTTGCCCAAAAGTAAGATGGCAAGTGAAAATCAAGTGTTTCATAGAGGCACAAATTCAGACCCAACCAAGCACAGCCAGCTCCTAAGGTGTCAGTAAAATATTAATCACCGGAAAACAACGCTCCAAACCCAGTTAGAACTAAGCCAATGATTCACTTGTCAAGCGCAGGCCTAAGACCATCATAAGAACTTTTGCACATTTTCTAACAGATCAGAGCAGCCACCCACAGCTCCAGCAGCAATTAAAACATAATCACAGCAGCTATACCGGGCTGGTCAGACAGCAGCCCGTCAACCCCTATATCAGAGATGTGTCCTAGTTTCGCAAACCATGCTGCGCCTGCTATGACTCGACAACTGATGATTTATTCATTCATGTGAAAAAAGATGCACAGCACTTCTCAATGGAAGCACTGCAGGCCATACGTGTGGATGTGGTGGCAGTTTCACCCCCCCAATCCCTCTCTGGCTTGATCCAATGTGCTAAACCCCCCTGCGTTCAGAGGAATATTATTAACTCCTAATGCCTCCCACTGAACTTTATTCAAATCTAATCAACAACGTCTTCCATTGCAGCTGGGCAGAAGAGGTCATGTGACTCCTGAGCGAGTCTCGCTAGCTCTGACGGATCTACGTGGGATCAGTGGCAGATCTGCTTTCTGTCAGCTGCCATCTGGACAGTAAGAACAACTCGATGGCACCATCCACAAGACAGGGCATGAATGAACAACTAGTGGATGGCTCCAAAACTACATTTAACCAAGTGCAGTCTGGGTGCCCATTTCCACTAGGCACAGAGGATGCTAGAGAGCAGCTGACAGAAGGCTACAGGTCTGGCTCTGAGCTGGCCCTGATCCCACACTACACACAAACTCTGTCCCCAGATCAGCCAGCTACTGTCTGTGAAGGAGGACTTAGTTACTTAGGACTTAAAGAGGACAGTAGTGATGCTTCCTGTTTCCGTCATAGTGACATACAACAGAGTATAATACCCTTGAACTGAAATAAGTAGAAAATAGTCTTGTGTGCCTCTCATGTCACATTTTTGTGTGTAAAAAACACCCAAGCCCTAAGCCTTACTCACAAAGTATTTGTAATGCATTCATTTAGACACACTGTTTATACAAAAGTGAACTTACAGTACAGAGCGTTTGGACACTTCAGATTGGGGTCAGTCAGATCAGATGTCCGCCTACATCCAGTGCTTTCCACTAAACCTGCAATGTCCTGCAGGCAGTGGTAATGCTCACACCAGATAACTCAGGGCCATTACCGAGTGATTGGCCGAAAGGCAGGCTTAGGTAGAGACGCTGCGCTGCGCTCCACTCCGCTCCGACGAATTACACGGCCACATCCACTGGCATACAAAACACATCCCCTCACTAAGCCCGGATGAGCCAGCCCCAGACTATGCACATTGTGCTCCTACAGAAGGGCAGGCAAAACAGCTGACCCAGGGACAGTCTATAGAGATAGGTTCTATTGAAATATTATGCGGCTGTCTAATAGGATGTGGGCCCAGAAGTAGAGGTTGAAAGATGAGGTGCGGAGGTTAAGGTTAAAAAATGAGGAAACATGGCACTCATGAAAATGTTTTTTTTTCCAACATAAATTCAATAGCCTTGACCAGAACTACAGTATTGACCAGAGAGTATAAAGGCAGAAATAGCCTATTTCCTGACCCCTCAACTGAATGCAGTGTGCTCCAGTGAACATTTGCTTTTGTTACATGTCTCAGCACAATGATCAGCCTGAGTTTATGCTAATGTCAATAATGACAGTTCAGTCATTTGTTGAGAGCACGTTTACCCGCTACAGAGGCCGGCGCACTGACACAATAAACGTGCCCTGAATAGCAACTGCTTTAATCGCTTCCTAGCCTAAACTGTGTCAGAAGCCAGAACAGCTGCATCCGTTATCTTACTGTGAAAGTAACGGTTCCTGACAATTCACTGAAGTGTGTCTCCTCCGAGACTTCCTACGGAATAAACAGTAGACAGCGGATCAATCAAAGCTGAATGTACTTACAGTGACACCATCCGAGGTGGCAACACCAGTGCAACTTGAAGCACTTGCCGTGACTGTGCGTGGCGCAAATGGAGAGGCCGTCGCATGGAAGGAAGTCCGGTCTGCCAGCGCAGCTCTTGGCAAGGGCTTGCGCCTCGTCCAACTTCTCGCTCTTCGTAGTCTTGTGCGCCCCCGACGAGGCCATGTCGTTCCTTAGAATCCAAAATCAGAAACGGTGAAGAAAGGTGCGCATCCGTGTTCACAGTCGTCTACATCCTGTTTTCTCTACATGTCTACTAAAGAACAAGAAAACAAAAGCAGAGACAATGATGTGACACATGACAGTCAAACCCCGAAAGATCATTACCATTAGGTTACATTTTATATTTGTGGCCATAAATACTGTTGAACTGAATGCCTTTCCATTTCAATTCTGCTCAAATTATAATAAAGTCATGAGGTCATGCTACCCAAACCGTCACAACTTATCTTACCCAGACAACGGCGCTTTCCGCGTAGACAAGACGTCGCGGACCTCCGTGCTGAACTGTTTCCGCCGCTCCCTCAGTTCCAACATCTGCTCTTAACTTCACTATACGGCGACCGATCACTGCCGAAGCGACGCTTCATCAGACCATTCCGACACTGGTACTCCACCGCAAAGCACATCGAAGAGGTCCACAAAGCGAACAAAAAGGCAAATACTTCTGCATACCACAAATACAAAAGGCAATGTTTCCAGACACAGGCACACTCTTTAGGACTCACCCTTGTGCAAAACAACAGCTATGCTTAGAGTTTCTCCCTGCATGCCAAATTTCAAACGCAACAGTCGGCACTCGGCACAGCTCCACGCCTGGCGACAACCTCCGAGTGAATGCCACTCAGTTTCAGCTGACGCTAAACTGGCTGGACACTCGCATCCAGCGCGTCTCCCACAACTGGCTCGCCGCGGAATAACGTCACTCCCCGGTAGGTCGCGCTGTGCGCTCACATACTTCGAGACGGGCCCCTGCCTGCCTCTCTCTATCAGAAGAATATTCATGAAACGTCACTCAGTATTTCTGCACGGCGCGCTGAGATTGAGGATATATATTGATAATTGCTAGAGACACACTTCTGCAGAGAGGGCAGCAGCGGCGGCTTATGAATTTACATGCTCCGTTTCACGCAGCGATTCTCTCCCACACGGCAAGTTCATCTAGTTACAGTTCACCGAGGGGAGAGACGTGCATGTTTAATGGCATTTAATTAAATTGCCGATAGCCAGACCTGGCCGGGGGCTAAGGGACCTGATTTAATATCTCTTAAAGCAATAAACAAATGGACGTTAATGTAATAGCCAAAATATGGATTGAGCAATAACAAATAAACTAAAATACATCTTGTCTTCTACCTAAAACATTAGTCTTTGAGCTCAACGGCTCACCGCCATTCAGATTAATTGCAGGAATATAATAGACGTTGGTAACCAGGCTTGGAGCAATTTACAATCAGCTTTCATTAAATGGTGATTAAGCCCCGAGAGGGTTATGGAAGCAAGAGAGGTTGCAACCTGCGCAGCAGGGGTGAGCGCAGCTCCGGACTCTCTCTCGGCTCGCTCTCATTGATAGCTTAGTCAGCATGCTGGAGGCTGAGTGGCGAGATTCTGTCGGAGGGGCAGCATCCCTCTGCCTCCATGGCGACAGAGGAACAATGTCAGAGAACACACACTGGCATAACATTCACACAGGGACATGCCATGGTACCCGCATGGGCATGGGCATGCACACACACACACACATACATTCACACATACATGCATTCACACTGGGACATGCACACACACACACACACACACACAGGGACATGCACATGGCGGCAGGGTGTCTGCCATGGTACCCCGTATAGATGGGCAATGTCAGAGAAACACAACAGGGACATGGACACAGGGTGCACACACAGAGGCTGGACAGGGATTCTGTGCACACACACACACATCTGTCTTCACCATGATTACATACACAGGGACATGCACCTGACGTCAAAATTCATCCTCATCTCCCGTCGCAGATGGCACAGGAACGTCTTCATCAAGCGGGTTATTAGCGCATAGCAGGGGTTATGGAAGCAAGGCCGAGGGCACTGAGGTTGCAGGTTGCGCCCGTTACGGATGGGCAGCGCAGCTCCCCGGACTCTCTCTCCGCTCTTTGCGGGAACATTGACAGGTGCTTAGTCAGCATGCTGGAGGCTGAGTGGCTTGAGATTCTGTGCAGGCGTCGAGCATCTGTCTGCCTCCATGACGACAGAGGAACAATGTCAGAGAAACTCAACCTGGCAGCAGGGTGAGGGATATGCCATGGTACCCCGTATACATGGGCATGCACCCACACACACACACACACATACATTCACACAGGGACATGCACACACACACACACATTCACACTGGGACATGCACACACACACACACACACACACAGGGACATGCACACACACACAAACACACACACAGGGACATGGACACATACACACACACACAGAGGCTCGCACATGGACACATTTTGTATGCACACACACACACACACACACACACACAGGGACACACACACACACACAGAGGCTTGCACATGGACACATTTTGCATGCACACACACACACACAAACACACACAGACACAGGGACATGGACACACACACACACACACACACGCGCACACACACAGAGGCTCGCACATGGACACATTTTGCTTTGCATGCACACACACACACACACATACATACTCATACAGACACAGTCCACCAATGTGCCCTGATCCCTTACACTGATGTGATAAAAAAAAGTATTCTATTATATATTGAGTTGATAAGGACCTTCTCAGATTTATTCCAATGTTATTCTCCCCCCATCCTCTCTGTTGCGTGCGGCTGGCGAAGACGTTCAGGTTAAGATCCTAAAAATACATCTCACCGGTACCATGAACCCAGCTAGGGTATGGAGGCCCTGAATAAAATATGATGATGGGCGAGGGTGGAAAGTTTATGCCTTATTTATGTGCATAATTTTTATATGTAATGAACCATGAGGCAAGGTTTGAGGGGGGATTTGGCTGTGCTCACTGTGTCAGGTTGCAGAGGATGCTGTAAATATGTTCTCGTCGATTCGACTCGGTGTTGTCCTCAACTGGCCTCGTGTCTTTCCAGGACAGCCGCTGAGTATGTGGCAGTATGTGGCACTGCTTCTCAGTCGTCCCACTGACTCAACATCAGGACCCGCAGTAATAGGCACATAATAGTCTTCATTCAGACAAACTAGGGTTCATCTACTCACTGCAATAAGACCTGAAGTCTCTTCACATTGTTGTTGTTTTCATCCCACCGGCAGATGCATGGACACTGACTAGAAGGCACACAGTTAGGAGTTCATTACAGCAATAATAGTCACTGAATACATTTACTTTTACATTTATTTATTCAGCAGACGCTTTTATAAGAAGCAACTCACAAAATGAGGAACAACATTCAAGCAACAATAAATACTACAACACAGAGGAGACCTTAGATAACAATAAATACTACAACAATAGATCATAAAACCAAAGGGGTGCAGAAGTACTAGTCAAGTGTATCCAAGGAGATGATAGTGTTAGGGAAGTGTATGGTTAGTGGTTTGGTAAGTGTTAGGGAAGTGTATGTTAGTGGTTTGGTAAGTGCATGGATTGTTTAGTGCATGGATTGTCTTAGGAGAGGAAGTACTCTTGAAAGAGTTGGGTCATCAAGAGCTTTGTGAAGAAAGGGACGCCCTGAGTAGAATGTGCACAGTTAGGTGTTCATTACAGCAACAGTAGTCTCTCTTAGTTCCTGATCTCCCAGCTCCTGACTGTAGTTAATCTTCCAAGTGCTATAGAGGTCAGCCTCTTCACATCACTATATGACTTGGTTGCTACTGGGCTAAAAACATAACATCGTTCCTACCGATAGCCATCACACGATATAACTTTTCCCTTCTTTACCGCACTGTTGTGACTGATGACAGATGTCTGTTTTATCTTTTTGTATTGTTATCTTTGATTATTTTAGCTTTTTGTGTTTGAATGTACTGAATGCTGCTACTGATGTAACACTCAGATTTCCTCTGGGATCCATAAAGTATTTCTTATGGTTATAGTTACAGTATGGGATTTGGCAGATGCTTTTGTCCAAAGTGACATACAAATACAAAACAATATAATATTTAAATTTGACAGGGAACAGATTAAAATGTTGGTCAGACTATAATAAGGAAAATAGTAATAATAAACAACAATGTCAATTCAATCAATAGCCTAATGAAATAAACAATGAAAATGAGGGCAAAAAGCAATAATAAACAATAATGTCCATTCAATATAAAAACAATAACATGGTAAGACTACATTAAAGAGAATATCAATAATAAACAATAATGTCAAATTAATCAACAGCCTGATGGAAATAAAACAATATTATACACCATATAACGCATAAGAAGCGCTTAAAGAATTAAGTGCATGTTGAACAGATATGCCTTTAGACCCCTCTTAAACAACCCAAAACTATCACGGATCGGAACGGATCTGATCTTGTCTTATCTTATTTCATCTCATCTCATCTTATCTTACTCAGACAGTCTGTCACTGAGTGGCAGGTACACAGTCAGGTGTGTGCTCCTACAACCTATACTCCTCTTCCTCTCTCTCTGTGTCTCTGCCCTCTCAGGTCCCACCTGACGTTTGTCTTCACAGATGCACCATGTCGCATAATTATCCCCAAACTGCTGAGCACTGATGAGGCATTCTCGGGAGACGGAAGAATGCTCAGTGAGCCCAGCGTTGTTCCTGATAACTGCTGATACCACCCAGATCTGCCATTGTCCTTTTACCAGATGTGCTTCATTGTTTCATGCGACCATATTTAAGTTGTATAACTATGTTTTTCCCCTCTACTCCAACACAACAAAGTAGATCTTCCCATCATCTCTGGGTCCCATTTGGCCCATATGATTTAAATATCTCACATTGTTGTATCCAGGCAGATGTGTGGATGAGAGGAGATATTCAGGTGTGTGCCTACAGCAAGCACAGGTCAGGACTTGGACACAAGCCATCACTACTCTGTAACTACTACTACTCTGTAATGTGGTGGAGCATGCAGCCATGGCCTACTGGTTAGCGATTCGGACTTGTAACCGGAGGGTTGTCGGTTCGAACCCGACCAGTAGGCACGGCTGAAGTGCCCTTGAGCAAGGCACCTAACCCCTCACTGCTCCCCGAGCGCCGCTGTTGTTGCAGGCAGCTCACTGCGACGGGATTACTGTGTGTTTCACTAATTCACGGATTGGGATAAATGCAGAGACCAAATTTCCCTCACAGGATCAAAAGAGTATATATACTTACATACATACTTAGAATAGCTTCCTGCAGACTGTTGTGTGAGCCAGAGCAATGACCAAGTTATGCTCTTACCTGTAATGTGATGCACAATTGACACAATTGCCAAAGCCCACAGGTCTAAGAGGATATCAGATTTTTACAAGTCTTACTTTTGCCAATTGATGAGATATTTAAACCATTAGCCTGGCTCGTTGGGGTTGTTTACTTTGCCCCAGAGATCTAGGGTCTAAGGTTAGATGGGGTAGCTGAGGTCATATGGGGTAACTGCTCTGGCATTTGCTCTGGCCTTCTTGTTTTTGCTCTCTCAGCTCCTGTATGACTCATGTTTGTCCTCATAGATGCAATGTAGTGGTGTTTTTCCAAAGCGCTGAGCTGTGATGAGACAAGCTTCTTTTGGTGCGCATTAGTGTCTCCCTTCAAAGGCTGATTCATAGTTTGCATGCATATTTTCATACATACACACACACACACACACACACATACACACGTGCGCCATCATCAAAGCTTGAGAACAAAGACATTCTCTCTATCTGGGTCTTTCACAAGACAAGAAGCCCCGCATAATGATGCCTGATATTAGTTTGTGGAGTTTTCTGTTCTCATCATCATCCACCATAACAAAGACGCTTTGCCACTTTTCCTCTCTCAACAATTCTCCAAGGCCCACATCATCAAAGGATGAAGGTCTACTTTGACTTGGCACCCAAACATTCCCACCTACCTCACCCTGGAGCCTTTGTCATCATAGAAACAGTCTGTCGTAGCACGCCGCCCTACCGCTGTGAGTTGTGTGTCTCACACCGACAGTGGACGCAGCATCTGCACAAGCACTGCTCGTACTCCCAGAGACGGAGAAGAGGCGGAAGGGAGGAACAGAGGACACACACACATGGACGGGATCTCATGGAGGGACCACCGGATGAGACTTCCTGTGCTAAGGGCTGTGCTCCCCTCAGCTGTTGTAACTAAACTGAGAGAGAGAGAGAGATCAAATTGATTGGCTTTAACGATCACTTTACAAGGATGGTTGTACAGTAGCAATACCACACTTGTGGGGAATTCAGCCCAGGATAGTGGTGTTGAGTATGAATGGCCATGTAAGTGTACGTTGGTGTGTGTGTGTGTGTGTGTGTGTGTGTGTGTATGTATGTGTGTGTTTGTGTTATAATACTAGTACCAAAAATTACATTGTGATATGCAAATATGCTATATGATTTACATTCTAAAACAGACCCAAGTTTATACACATTTTTTTTTAATTGGATGTCAGGTCCTCTAATACATCTTTGTCCCTCCTTATACAATGTACATGTGTAGTGCATGCATGGCTGACTTGCTTGACTATCTGCCCACTGAGCACTTGAAGAGCCTGTGCCTTTTCAACTTCCTCTGAGGATCATAAATGTGACGGCCAATCTCCAGTGACGTGATTACAGGGGACAGGCTCTGGGATCCATAGCTTAAGCCAGTTACATTCATCTTTCAATCTTGTAACTAGGTCAGGGCCACGTGCTCTTAAAGCAGGGCCGGCATCAGCTGTGTAGCACCGTTTTCCCAGTCAGTTGACCCCTGACACAGCCTGTACAGTGTGATATACAGGGATGGAAAAATTGAGAAATTAAAATAAAGTTAAATAAAAAGATGAATGGTCATTTTACTCAATGATGCGTGAATGTGTGTGTGTGTGTGTGTGTGTGTGGTCTGATTAGATAGTGTTTCGTTGCTCGGTTGATCTCTGCAAATCTCTCTGGCACTGAACCATCTCTTTGGCTGAGATTATAATCCAGAGCAGAGGCCTCATCCCGGCTGACTGGCAGCATTTATAGATTGCTGTGTACATCAATCTTCTCAGATTTTTACAGCATATTGCCAATAAACGTTTAACTCTCACTGTTAACGACCCCGTCTATAATAAAACGGCAGGAGAGGGCGGTTTGATTTGAGCGTGTGGTGTGTTGCATTACCGGCGCTGTTGATCTGTAAATGGGCCGGGCCGGACTTTTGATTTGTAGTGAGTGGAAAAGGCTGCTGCTGCTGGCGACGCTGACAGATGGACGCGGCAGATGTTGCCTTTAGTGGCAGAAGAGGAAGTAAATCTCTCCGGCAGGCGAGATTCCAGCCAGGCATCACTGTGGCCGATTGTGTAAACGTTTCGAGAGAAGTTGCAGACAGTCTGCATAAAGGACACAAGGTTTAGGTGTGTGTGTTTGTTTGTCAATGTGTGAGTGTGCATGTGTGTACATGCATACTCTTTTTCAGAGACAGAGAAGTAAGAAGTAAGTGTGTGTGAGAGAGAGTCATTGTTTGTATGTATTTATTGCAATGAACTGTAACACTGTATATTGTAGTATGGGCATTTGGTGAGGCATTTGAGAGGTTGAATGTTCTGACCGCATGTCCGTATCTCCCACCAGCCCCCTACCCACTCTCCTGCACAATATGTGGAAGAGGAGAAGACTGAAGGAGGCAGCATGCTTCTTAACCAGGAAACCACCTCTCCTTCCCTTACGCATCACAATGGCTCACCTTCCGGCAGACTGAACGTTTGTTATGTCATTGGCGTCACAGTCACTCCAAAGGAGTTTCACTGAGTGAAGGTGGAGATGGAAAGAGGGGACTGGGGAGTAGACGTGGGAGCTGATGATGTTTAATATTCAAACGATGTCTGTACCTTTTCAGACTCTGAATAATGCATTAATGAGCCAGGAGTGCAGTGAGCTAAAGTGACAAGATAACCATTCATCTCTTCAACAGTTTACAGGACTTTCCCCTATCTGTCCACTTTGCTGTATCTGTCCAGCTCTCTCTCTGGTCTTAGTGGACAGCAGCTTGGTTTACTTGAACTTAATGGGTCTGTGTAACTCGGTCACACAGTAAACCCTCCATGACAAAGCATATTGGTTTAGTTGTGAATTCTTTAATAGGCTCTAGGGTGTGTGGCTCTGACTACTCTAGGCGATGTTGGGCAACGCCACTGTTGACGTTCAAACAAAATGGAGAGTTAGCTCACCCCTCCCGTGCAACTGAAACTCTCCTGAACACGCATCTCGTTGGCTGGAACCATACGGTTTTATACACTGCTCAAACAAATGGGCACAAAGGGAACACTGTTTCATAGGAGTATAGCATCAAGTCAATCACACTTGTGGGATATTGATCTGGCCAGTTATGTAACAGAGGTGGTTGTGAATCAGTTTCACCCGTTTTGGTGTCAACAAAATTAACTACAGGTGCATTAGAGGGGCAACTATGAGACGACCCCCAAAACAGGAATGGTTTTAGAGGTAGTGGCAACTGATCATTTTTCCATCTTTATCCTTCTTATATTTCATCCTCTGTTTACAAACAGAACCCTGAAGAAGAATGAGATCTACATCACATGCCGTGTTCGTTCACTGTTTAGTAGCAGGCTGACATCTACTGGAGAAGTGCTGTACTGCACTCTCTCACTCAATACTTACTGTATATCCTGCATCACATCCAAATCTCTTTCCTGAAAGGTGCAGTCAGGGATTTCGCAGGAAGTAGCCTTTTGTTTGTGTTTATGTTAATGACGCCTTTGTACAAAAATAACCCCATACATTATATTTTAACCAAGGAATAAACAAAACACGCCAGAGAGGTATGTCACCCCTACCTTCAGCATTCCCAGAGATATTCCCTGCCGGGTTTCACACATTTTATTGCCTATACATTTGCATATAAAAATCTCCTATCTACTAGTACTCACTTGTATGTTTGTTCCCTTAAATTGGGGCCAAAATATAAAATGTGCAATTAATTACACTCAAAGCTACACATTTTATAGCCAAACACAAAGGTAGGCTAAAGTAGGCACATTTTATTGCCAACATTGCTATTCAAAACAAAGGACATTATTCTATTGAAAAGAATCCTTCAGATGCCATTTATTTTATGCATAATTAGGGTTGAACTGTTAGAGGCTAGTGGTACTACAAACAAGAGAGTTTTAGCAAAAAAAAGTGGAAATTATAACAGCAAATGAACACAACGCAAGTGGCAACAAAGGTATATGTGGGATAATGGACTCCATGGCGTTCGGTTAACAGAAAAATTATGCACTTACAAGTTGTCTGTCGGGGCCGCATTACCACCTTGAACGTGCATTATTTTTCTGTTAACCAAACGTTGTGTCATCCATTATCTCTTACATGTGGTTGAGCAGTTCGTTAACACCTGTGCCCTCTATATTTGAGGCATCATCTTCTCTTTTCAAACTTGTCTCCAGTTGAGGAATCCCCCGATGAGTTCCCATCAGTCCTCTAAATCTTAATCTCCACTGGTTCTCTGTGGCTTCCCGTTCTGTAGGGACCAGTCCCGGCGGCATGGGGGGGCTTTGGGGGGCCAGGCCCGTCCTGGAAGTCATCTGTGCCCGCCCTGGACGAGCTTGGCTGCTCCAACCAACCCCAATCCCATAGATTGATTTTGAACACTTATTAAATGTAGGCCTAGCCTATACGTTTGTCAATCTAGCAAGTAGCAAATAAAACTTGTAAAATCTGTATTATTCCGTAGCTAATCAATCAGGAACATTAGGTAAGCCCATCACCTAAATGGAGAGGAGGTTACGTGGCGCAGTCTACTTCACTTCTGCACTAACCCCTGTCATCCGATGACAAAGCTTATCGGCTCGCAGGTAGGCTAAATCTCATATCGTAGTTAGTAGAAGTATGCCTAGTAGTTTCTGGGTTTGTTTGATAGCGTTAACCTTTACAGTTTTTTTCTTCTGACCTAGTCGGAGAACAGGGAGCTTACCACTCCAGGGCCGAAGTTATCCGTAACGTCGGGGCTAACTCCCTAACACTCTATCTGAAAGTGGTTAGCAAATGAACGAGGATTTTGGTTTTATCTCCGGATTTATTTTTGTATTTTTTTTTTTAAATATGACTAGCTCCAGTCTCAACAGCACGTCTACTTTTTCCACACGCATCTCAGTTCTAACACACATATCCCCTCTCGCTTTCTCTCCATCCCTGCGCACAGGGCTCTCTTAAAGGAGCTGCACCATTTTACAACAATTGGATCTACATTTTATCCAAATCATCAACATCATATTGGAATGTTTTGTCAAGTGTAAGCTTAAACTACCGTGATCAATTTAAGTTCCAGTGCCCCCCCTGGAAATGTGTAATGCCCGTCCGTGAATTTGTGTCTGCCGCCGGGTCTGGTAGGGACTGAACCTTATGATCGACAAATTGTAAAACAAATTACTAATCTGATAACATGTACCTTAAAGGGGTCATAGAATGCAAAACCGAGTTTACTTTGTCATAGATGAATAGTGATAGTTCAGTGGGTGAAATGGACAGAGAACTTCAAAACCCCACCGACACCTCCTTCCTATGCAAATCTCACAATTCGAAACTCCCGCCATAAAACGGGCGAATCCAAACGAAGCTGCGAGTTTACGCAAACTCGCAGGTGGTACCTTATTTGGCTCTGGCCTGTACATTTGTCACGCCTCAAAATTTACATACAGACCAGCCCACTGGTGCTCTGAGCCCAGGAACGTGAATGGAGAGCGAAGATGAGACAAACACTAGTTTAGCTGCCTGCTCGTTTACTTCCACAGGAATCCTTGAAGCAGAGAGTTCTTCAAGGATATCGAAAATGAGCCACGGTCGTAAATGCAGTGTTCCAGGTTGAAATTTAGGCTACAAAGAAAGCTGAGACTTTCCATAGTCTTCCCAAGGATTCAAAAGTTCGAGGGGCATGGATAATGTTTTTCTACCAGAAGAAGATCCCTGCAAAGTTCGACACTCTGTTATTAATTTGCAAAACATTTCACCGAAGGCAGTTTTCAAAACCTTGTACAGTTAAGCAGGATTTGCTAAGCTGCTGTTACTGAAACGAGGGGCTGTTCCGACCGTAAGGTCATCACAACCGCATGCTGTAAGTATTATGTTGTCGCTAAGCAGTTATTAGCCATGCTAACGTGTATCTAGCAAGTAGAATGTGTGATTTAGTTCATTGGCAAGGCTATTTAATTTTCCTGTGTGTCATTCGGATAAAACCTGTGTTGTCATGTTAACCTACATTTTACTATGCATGTTTGTCAAGATCTCTGACAGGTTATGTTCTCAGCAAGATACAGTAGAAGCTAGCTAACTGAAGCTGAGTAACACGATAGTTTGGTTGCTAAGCTGTAATATAACCCATACCAAAGATTCTAGAACAGAGCAAGATAGATTACTGGCAGGAGAATACGTTGGATATGTTGAAGTACGTTCTATGACTCTATGGGCGCCATTTTGGTAAGCTCAGGTGTCGTCACAGACGCTGGCTACCGTGGGAATCCTATGGCGCTGATCCTAACATGTTAACAATATTTATTCTGTAAAGCTGTATGTTGAAATTACGTGAAACCCAATAGACCACACCATGTCTAGACCAGTTAAGTATATTGTATAAAGACAATGTAGAATTATTTCCGAGGGTAAATTAGGCTAGGGCACTGACATCTGTCCATCATTCCACCAAAGTTCAATAAGCCAGTGTTGGGGGTAACGTGTTACTGTAATTTCGTTACTTTATTGGGAAACGAAGTAGTCTAAAGGTAACACATTACAATTTAAATTTCAGTAATTCGTTATAGTTACTGAATAACTGTAACGTCCATTCCTGCATTAGGCCTACTCACAATATCTGTCTAGCCTATTGACATGGTTTCCATGATTGTTTTAAAATATTTAAAATATGGATTAGTCTAGGCTACATTATTTCATAGAGATGTGCGTAGTGTAGAGCACCCATTCTCTCCCTGCACCTCTCTCCCTCAAGCGGGTTCAGCCCGCATCTCCCCTACGGAAAACAAAACGGTGGCTTGTGCAAGAACTTCATGCAGACTACAACTGGCGCGGTGTAGCTTACACAACTTTGTTCAAAATTGATGCATTCAAGTTGACTTTGCAAAAGTTAGAATGCCTATTTATCACAACGTTGTCAGTCGCGTTGTCAATCGTAAACTTATTCAAACGACTACGGAGTTAACTGTAGCTTAATTTGTGGAGGTCGAAGAGATTAAAGCACCTGTTTGACATAGGCTACGCGTAGCCACGGGCTGGCCTCCTTGTCAGTCTTGCCCGTCCGATTAGAGGGCTTTCCTTTGTATACGCTCATCAAAGACGCGCAAGTCAGCACTGCGCTGAGAGCTCAATAAATCAGTCAAATCCGCGGCCACAGCCCTGTTTATTTGTCAGGTGTGATGAAATGCGTTCATATTCCAATTTTTATGTCATAAACGTTGCATGCCTATGGAAAGGTTTTGTGGTAGGATTGTCCAATGGTCAAGCTGTGCGGCTTCAATTTGTGTTTTAATTTATGCGACGCACCGATGCTGGGTTAATCAGTTTTGCGCAAGTTTAAAACGTTTAGCCGACTGCGCAATTTCTCATTTTTCGTTCTATAAGTTCCACTTTTCATGTCATGAATATAACATGCCTATGATGAGGCTTTGCAGTTGTACAATATGGTCAATCTATTGTCTCAATTGTGTTTCATGTGACGCGCGCACCGATGCTGGGTTCATGCACTTGGCCAGCCTAAAACAGGAACATTTTGGAGAGGGAATGAGAGAATGAACGCACGCAAGAAACACTTTTTAATTAAACGTAGCCTAATTTACAAAGCCATTTACAAAGACATGTTTTAATTTGGCTCCAGCCTGTATAGGCTAATGATTTTTAAAACGAACTTCTGTGGTCATATGCATTTCACATAGGCAAGCAGGACAATTTGGGAGTTTTTGACTGCATGGAAACGATAATAATTAGTGTCAAGCACGGTTGTGTTTAGCCTAGGCCAACTATTTGCATTTATTTAAGTTACATCAGACGCTTGAGTGAAATCTTGACCTTATTAGTGATTGATAATAATAGCCTATGCCTATGCTCTGTGTTTAAGCAGGCCGTGAACAAAGGGTTAACGTATAGCCTACAGGTAGAAAAAAGAACAATGGTCATAATATAACGTTAGCTAAGTTAGTTTGCCTGCTAGCTAGCTTATCAGTAGGCTATAGTCTCTCAATGGGAATTTATGTGATCTATTTACTAGTGGAATAGCTACTTCTGTCTAAATAATAGGCCTATTTACCTATCCTTATTCAGTGTAAACTTGGAAAAAGATAAATCAGGCCTTTCACACTGTCAGTTCTTGCAGTTCATTACCGAGTAAAAAAAAGGTTCAGGTGGGCTCATAGAATTGGAACTGTATATGAAATGTTGCGCTGAGCTTACCAAAATGGCGCCCTGTCGGGCTCAGAGCGTACTTCATGCCTATGACGTAACTGATCTATCTTGCTCTGTTCTAGAATCTTTGACCCATACCCATATAACACATACGTTTTTGACGTCAGAAGTGGAAACAACTTAACGTTATCAATTCAAATGATATCTAGTCGATATGTTGAAAACCGTGTTGTCTAGATACAAGATTAGATTTATTTGCACGTTCTTATTTTAGAACATTACAAGAACGGCAGCATGCCAAACAGATACTCTAAGTGTGGCATCTTGCGGAGCTTAGAATATTAGCAAATGCTTTTGCTGTGAGTTAACAGCTTGGTGTGTGCATGCAAAAGTGACTTTCACTTGTTACAACATTTCTGTTGTTTGGTTTAGGTTTTATCTAGCAGCCATGCACTTCAATGAGAATGCTGAGTCCCCACAACAGAAGACAGCCAAGGAGAAACTATGTACAAACTTGCCAAATTTGTAAGTTTAATAAATATGTTTTTATTACAAACAACAAATCAAAATGTGCAACAGTATAGGCACTAAAAATAACTTATCGATTCACACACAACAGGCTGTCTTAGACCTGATGCTACTGGTGTCAAAATCATCATCAGTACTGTAAACAAAGCACAATGTTCAGGGCCATACAATTTGTTTATTGTACAGTATGCAGCCTACAATGCACTGTATTACAGTATCCAATATAAGTCCTTTTTTTGTGTCCTCTTGAGATCATCAAAGACCCTCTTCCTTACTGGGATGCCGTCCAGCGGATTCCTGTGCCCCAGGACTTGTGTGCTCAGCTAGACCGACCTTCCATGGAGGATGCTGTTGCTGAACATGTATCATTTTGTGGTGTTGATCAAACTGTGTTTTTGCAATATGCTGAACCAATAATGAATGTGTATTGGTTAAAAATATTTTATTTATATACTGTAACTGCTAACACTTGTAACAGATTGTCCTCACCTTTCCATTCCTCTGATTCTCAAACGGCCATGGTCAGCTCTGTAAATATTCATTGCATTTTGCAAAGAATATAGAGGCACAACGGATTGAGGCCATGATGGTCATTCAGGTCAGCTCCTCAGGAACCTGGGTCATTCTTTTAATAACCTGTAAAAACAAACATAATTTCCCTGCTGTTATTTCGTAATTTTGAATGAGCAGGTAGCACAAAGTAGCAAATGTCTCCAGTTTTAGTTACCAGAGTTGTAAGATCACATATTAGGCTACTACAGGGAAAGAAGGTAATAATCTCAATCAGATGTCAGCAGGATAGTTACAAGATTACATTACACTGACTGTACCTACTGTATTTTAAGTAGCCTACAATGTAAATTGCCCCTTGGGGATAAATAAGTGTTTTTGAATTGACACAAATTGGCCTAGTATTTTTACGTTGACCTCGTTTCACTTCAGCCATAGGCTACAAACTGCACAGAGCTCCTGCCCAGCTAACTGGGCGTCCCGTTGTAAGATCATACATTACTACATGGAAAGAGCGTAAAAAATCTCGATAATCAGATGAATTAATCAGCAGTATAGTAGTTACACGAGTACATTAGACCTACTGACACAAACGTAATATTTTCATTGGCGAGCAGCAGTAGGCTACTCGTTTCACTTCAGCAATAACGTTATAGCCTACTTAACTGCACAGAGCTCCTGCCCAGCTAACTGGACGTCCTGTTGTAAGATCGCATATTACCACTACAATAATGTAAGTAACTCCTAATCAGATGACCTATTCACCAGGAGAATATACTTACTGACTAAAACGAGTACTTTCCTTGCAAGCAGCACTCCTTTCACTACAGCATAGCCTGAACTGCCCACGACGGGCTACAAACTTTTCAGCTAGTTTCTAACTGGACATATTGACAAAAATTGCACAAGGGTACAAGTTGTAAAACATTTGTTTGTGTGCAAATGAATAACTTCTGTTGCTTACAATGCTAAAAACGAACCTGATACAATGTTTAGCTTAGTCTACGACACTAACATGCGAGTATTACAGCTAGCTAACTGGGCTACGTGTGGCAAACTCAAGTAAATTACAAAACTTACCACTCTGAAGTAGTCATTTCCAATCTATGGGCGACTGGTTGCTCCACTATTTCAGATTCTTCCTCTGATTCAGGCTCAAATATGCTGTTCAGCACCTATGTCTCCATAGTATTTCCACCTTGGCTGTTTCAGTGAGTGCTGTCGGCCATGTTTGCATCTTTGCTCCAGAGCTTCGCTCGTTGTAAACCAACCAATCAGCACGCAGGTCATCTAAATATTCATGAGCATACCATAAAAGGAAGAAAACCTCTCGTTTCATTCTAGGGCTTTTAACCAGGCTTGCATTAGAGGCATAGAACAGCACATATGCCATTTTCAGCCCAACCAATGTTACACACCCTATTCAGAGACCTTAAGGACCAGCACAAAATACCCTATATCATCATTCTATCACCCCTTTAACTCGGTCAATGTTAGCGATTATTAGCGCGCTAGCTAATTGCTAGCTAGTTCTAACATGACTAACGGTTTTAGTTAACATTACATTATTAAACTCTATATTTATAATAAATTCCCGTTTTCAATTGGCATACAAAAGTATTGTAATTCCTACCTTGGATATGATGACGGCAGAGTTTGCAGACACATGCAGAAAAGTGATAGTTGAAGTCACTGGTGGATGGCTGCTGGAGTGAGTTGAAAAGTCAGTCAGGGGTGGCTGGGGGTGAACGTTAAAAATAGCCCCACAATGCTGTGCGGTTCAAGTGCAATTCAAATTTCACTACATGTTTATTTCACAGTAAACATCTGAGTAAAAGTCTGAGAATAAATCAATTTGTTGTGAAATAATACTGCTAAATATTGTGTATGTTAAATGGTTATTTCCAGAGCAAAGATATGGCTCTGGTTATTTCACACCTCATTAAATCCAGACGTTCTAAATGACTGGAACGTGTCATGGGTAGCGTGACGTCAGCTTTTCCGGTGCTGCCAGCAAATCACTCCGCCCAGTAGCAGTGCTTTGCCTAAATGAAAACATAGTTCCAAGTATACAATGGACTAGTCAATCCATGTGTTTCCCTGAGAGAAGTATTTGTTTTTGTTGAAGCCAAGCACTGAATTTCAAATAAGGTAACAGTCTTTACTCTTACTGAGAGCAAACACTTTCTAGGCTCAATACCACAATCTTCAGAAGTCCTTATTTCAGAGGTTGCAATTCCATATACCACCAAGAGATGGCGATATATGTTGCGATTATCTTGACTGTCTGGTAGTTCCCCCCTAGTAACTTGACATTCCCATCTCTGGAACCCTGCAAAACTAGCCTAGAAATCTAGACGCACCCTAGCAGCGGCAAATTAATTTGCTCAGCCTGTAAGTCTAGTACCAAACCATAGGGATTTCTATTGGCTGACGCCGTGGACGTCATCCAATCACAGCTCTATTTTGTTAGAATCTTAAAGGCGGGCTTAACAGGATAGCGACAGTCCTGCGACGGTGAACAACAAGGAAGGTGGCTATGGCGAAATAAAGAGCGGTTGTTTGAATCGGCGTTAAGCGTCAACTTTGAAGGAGTTGAACTTGTGCTTTTCTTTGAAAGTTGAGCAACACAATGCACTTAAGTCATTCCTTTTCGAAGAAGGATGTATTTGCCGTTTTGCCGACCAGATAACGGATATGGTCATGGCCTATTGCATGCCTATAGTTTGAAAGACAATTCTCTGCCCGCCCCTTGGATTAAGCGAGGTGAATGGTTCGATTCCAGACTATACATTTCAATGATATAGGATGGCCCGCCAGGCTACTGCAAAACTGCTGACCATAAGATCCTGTTCCAAGTCCAAACCACACTGATTAGGGATGACCTAATCAGTTCTTTCAGATGCCCCACACACTTTCATCCCATGTACTCTCCCATTTCTGTAGTTGTACCCGTCCTGATAATTGTAAGAAGCATACACCTTGCCATGCCATGATTAAGCTTTAATTTAGGCTAATTCACTTATATCCTGACTGTCATTTTACATAAATAACTGGGTCAAACATGTGTTCCTGGGAGAAAAGCATGCTATTTCATGCTCTTTGTAATTGCTTTTCACCCCGCCCCTCTCCATGAGAAAAATAATCACTGTAAGACATTCATAACATTCATAAAATATAATTTAATATTTGAACAATTGTAATCATGAACAATACTGTTTTGCCTGGTTTATGACCACATGATAAGAGCATACTATCATGTTAAGATTTTTTAAATGTTTAACATGGCAGCGTTAAAGGTAAATATCAGTAGCCTTGGCCTAAAAACAAAGTGCATCCATGTGCTCGCTGGACCGTAAAGTCATATTCACAATCTTAAAGGCACATTTTAGGTCCTCATAGACATATATATTACTAAAATGCCCAGGATGGGCCCACAGTATAAGCACAGTCTTGTTTAGTGGGCAGAGAACAGGAAAACAAGATAAATGTGAGGCCATACTATATCATCCAGTCCAGGTCACCATTCAAAAATACAATAAAACAATTAGTTACAGAATTGAAATAAGCAGCTATATTTACAAAGTAAAAATAATGAAAACATTAAAGTGGTCACAACAGTAAAGAATGTCTTTCCCTTTGTATAACAAAGGTCTTCTGGCAACAGATCCATCAGGGAACATCAAAAACACAGAAATACAATTATCCTGTTTAAAATATTATTTGCCCGTGCTCGTCAGCACCCCCTATTGGCAGTCAATCCAAATGTCAAAGCAATTGCTTAGTGGGCTAGAGTAGCAGCATTAAACTGTGCACTATGCAATCAATATAATGGATCTTCTGCCAATGCATAGAGACTGTGCGGGTTCAAACTTTTCAAATCTCCATAGCAACTAATATACACAGTTTGTTTTACTTCCACGCTGTGTGTGGAATGGGTTAGGATGTAGTTCATATGGCCTCGTGCGTAGTTTCTCTTGGCTCGTCCTCTGCTGCTCCCCTGTTCAAGAACTGCAAGTTCATGGGCGTCGCTGGGACCAGAAGAGTCCGTGTGATTGGCTTGACGATTTGTCCAGTAGGATCTGGGCGTACTTCATAATGTTTTATCAACTACAAAGACACAATGAACCAAGTGGTGGTTAATAGACAGACAATGAGTTGGATCCCAAGTAAACATCTGTGACATTAGTCTTGTAGTACCACAGCCTGGTCTAGATATAGCCCGGCACACCTGCACAAATACTTACCACAATTTGAGTCTGGTAGTACGCCATTTTACGGTGGCGCATTGCATTCACATCACAAAAAACAATAATCAGGTTATCTCGTAATTATGAGATTATTATCTCATAATTACGAGATAGTATCTCATAATTATGACATATTATCTCATAATTACGAGAAAATTATCTCATAATTACGAGACTGTGTGACTGTTTAACTCATCAATGCCACTTGAACAAGTAGCCTAGCTGCACAAAATAAACAATAGGGCGGCGCAGGACAACGGGATGGAGGTAGCCCTAAGCGTAGTAGTACCTCCACCTACTGGTTAGGACTGTAACGTGCAACATTGTATTGCCTTTGGGCAAAGAGTAGCCTATAGAAGCTTACTCTTTGCTTTGGGGTTGTTGGCGATTTGACAGGCTTATTTTTCATGCCACTTAAAGACATGTTAATCTCTCAAAGTACGAAAGTCATTCAAAGCAGGAAATCAGTAGGAAATATGTGCTTGCTTTTATTGAAAGGCTGTTTAGATCCTCAGCACGGATCCTATCCTTATCTCATAATTACGAGATAATCATCTGACCTGATCAAACCATTATGAGAACCTGATTTTTTTTTTTTTTTTTTTTTTTTTTTTTTTTGTGATGTGAATGCAATGCCAATCGCATTCATTTGGATTTCATTATTGGGCATGATTTTGGAAGCCAGCCTGGAGTAACCACTCCCACAGAATTTGAGAATGTCAAATGCCTTAATCGACGTTTCCTGTTAATGTGCTGCCAATATTTTGTATTACAGTACAGACGCAATAGTGAAATCTAATCATCTCGATTCTCCAACGATGTTATTGAAAACAGAATCAACTCAAGCATGCTCACTGCTCAGGTGACATGGATGACTGCTTCCCTATTGTTCACCTGACCATTATCACATCATCTTAACCTGGCATACACACTTGTCAATGGAGCAACTCCAGACTGTATTTCAGGGTAAATTCAGACTGGTTTCCAGGCTAGTAGTGCTATGTAATACCACACAGTATTAGTGTTTATCACATTTTGGTGCCTATTCAGTTTACATCACATTTAGGGATGCACGATATATCGGCGGCCGATATATTATTGGCCGATAAGTGAAAAAATGTAAATATTATTATCGGTCCGATAACAGAATTCTGGCCGATATTTTTTAAAGTCCTAATTTAGGCCTACGTGAGGTCCTCTGGCTACACTGAGCTACTTGAGCTTGGTTGGCTATACTTTTTCCTCAATATAATGTCAGCGGTGTGAATGTATTTCACCACTAACAAAATCTGTGGATATGCGTTCATTTGGGAATCTGTGAATCTCAAAATCCTCTCGTGAATGATCCGCCATTTAACCTTACCAGAGCGGAGCTCAGCCCTATCTAGAGTCGTCTTGTGCTGATGTGTTTGCACTTTACCGCTGCTGGTCGGGAAACAAATAAACAAACTCGTTAGTGGGGGCCAGTACATAAGTAGGCCTAGTTCTAAGTTGTGTTTTAGTATTATATTTGCATTACTTTAGCTTGGGTTTTATATTATTACCCAGAAATATGCTAACCATTCCTGCTTCAGTTCCAGACAGGTCATCATAATAAGTTATTAAAACCTTCGGGCCTAACCCCTTTCATTTCTGCTGCAGCAGGTAGACGGACATAAGATACAGTCTGAGGAGTTGCAGCTTTATTCAGTTACCCGCAGTTGAAACTAAACCTAAGTTTCCCTCACAAACTCTGATTTGGTCGCTATACTGTAGCTTATTCCCAGCTGAGCTGTTTATGAGTGTTTAGTCCTAAATGAAAACGATTCATACTCTCTAGCCACTCACTCGCAATTCACTGACGTCAGGTTCACTTAAAGGTGCCACACATACTGTAGGGCTAGGCTACTGTTATGTTGACTGCTGTACTATTGAGGACTATTATGAGTTCTGTCCATCATTTGGTGGTAGGTAAAATTACTGCAATAATATTATGCTTATTAAATGCTTTCCCCAAATCACTTTTCACGATTTTTTTTCAAGAGTAATATTATTGGTCATCGTATCGGTATCGGCCACAACAAACCAATAAATATTGGTTATCGTTATCGGCCCTAAAATTCCATATCGGTGCATCTCTAATCACATTCTATGTTCTATGTGGATACAGCTTGGTGGTATTTACAGTTTTTCTCAGTCGCTTTGGTGCTTTTCTCACATCACTATTAACATTTGCACAGCAGTTAGTGCATTTCTCGAAACAATTAGTGCAAACTGCAAAACCTAGTGGATAACCTGCAAAAGCACGTCACTGGCTCAAAATGGATAGTCCATTCCTCAAAAGCAAGTATTTACTGTATGTCAATGAAACTGTCAGTGTCATCAAAATGAGAAGTCTTGACACCATCGTTTATGAACAAGATAGTCAAATGGCTTTGTCATGTTTTCATTATGACAGTTTATTCTCTCAGTGTTTTCCCATGCAAAAAAAGGTCAGAACTCAGTGACACTACCTGAACATGCTCAAGACAGCACTATACACTACTTGTACAGCCATTTGAAAACTACAGTAAAGTTACACATTGCTGTAGTTAGGGGAGTGAGTACAAGACACTACAGTTTTTCTCAGTCGCTTTGGTGCTTTTTTCAGATCAGAATGAAAATTCTCATAACTATTAGTTCAACCTCCACAACATTTAGTCATTTGTACACATCATAGTAACAATTTCTCCTTCCTCTGAACAAATTGCAAATGCTTTTGGACATGTATCAGTTGCTTTCATACAATTCTCTGCTGTTTTTTTAACATTATCATTTGCTTATGTCATGTCAGTCAAAATGAACTATACTTATATGGATGCTGAATAGTCGTTCCCAATAAAACCAATAGTCTTCATTTCAGTGCTTGAGTCATTACATACAAAATTGTGTTGAACTAGTTATCAAATTCTGTCACAATGCTGTGGAATTGCAAAAGAGCATACAGTAAAAATGTACGTATTCAGTGTCTTGTACTCACTTACTCCCCTAACTACAGCAATGTGTAACTTTACTGTAGTTTTCAAAATGGCTGTACAAGTAGTGTATAGTGCTGTCTTGAGCATGTTCAGGTAGTGTCACCGAGTTTTTTGCATTGGAAAACACTGAGAGAACTGTCATAATGAAAACATGACAAAGCCATTTGACTCTTGTTCATAAACGATGGTGTCAAGACTTCTCATTTTGATGACACTGACAGTTTCATTGACATACAGTAAATACTTGCTTTTGAGGAATGGACTATCCATTTTGAGCAAGTGACGTGCTTTTGCAGGTCATCCACTAGGTTTTGCAGTTTGCACTAATTGTTTTGAGAAATGCACTAACTGCTGTGCAAATGTTAATAGTGATGTGAGAGAAGCACCAAAGCGACTGAGAAAAACTGTAAATATGTACATTTCACTATATGCTCTTTGCAATTCTACAGCATTGTGACAGAATTTGATAACTAGTTCAACAATTTTGTATGTAATGACTCAAGCAATGAAATAAAGACTATTAGTTTTATTGAGAACGACTATTCAGCATCCATAAGTATAGTTAATTTTGACTGACATGACATAAGCAAATGCTAATGTTATAAAACAGCAAAGAATTGTATGAAAGCAACTGATACATGTCCAAAAATCATTTGCAATTTGTTCAGAGGAAGGAGAAATTGCTACTATGATGTGCACAAATGACTAAATGTTGTGGAGGTTGAACTAATAGTTATGAGAATTTTCATTCTGATCTGAGAAAAGCACCAAAGCAACTGAGAAAAACTGTAATGTCGAGAGTTGTAGTATCACTTTGCAAGGTACATCATACATCTCTCTCTCCCTCTTTCTTTCTCTCTCAGATAGATAGATAGATAGATAGATAGATAGATAGATAGATATTCATTAGTATTCCTTTAGGGTCCTATCTGCTGGTTCACAGCATACGATTCTGAGGTGTGTGTTTAAAATGACACGTTGCTATTTATTGCAGAGCCGGCTGAGTTATTCATTGACATCTCATTGCCAACAGGCACAGTTATCATCAGTGTATCTGCACAAATTAGCCCAGACCAAAGTTGAAGGTCTCCCTGTGTGCAATCATATGGCCTTATGGTAGCAGACTAAACCAACATGGTGATGGTGGACAGCTGTTACTCGAGGGCAATGACACCAGGTAGCCTCCCTGGCCTTTCTGATCCAAATAAACGTGCTGGCTGATGGTTGCAGTTATTGTATTTTCCTAATGCAAACTGACCCAAATGTTGACATAACTTCATCAGACTAATGATGCAGGTCTTCAAATATAGATCTTTTTATTGCAACCCTGCTGTCAATGATCAAAAATCTTACTGGCTTATTAATAACACATTTTGACATTATGCACCATGTAAGTCAATCAGACTATCCCGGAATGTTGAAAACTGATGCTAAACAAGTATCCAGTACGTTGAAAAATTACGACAAGGGGTGATTATAACTATCATCATAAATATGTGACAAGATTGAGTAGAGATTATAGGCATCGATATGTGACAAGATTGAGTAGAGATTATAGGCATCGATATGTGACAAGTTGGGAGTGATAATTGCAAAGGCCTTCATTATGCAAAAACCTTTATAATGCATCTTTAACACTGAGCAGCATTCAAAATGTTGAGTTTGCATCTTTAAACTTTGACTTGCCAAGGGAGGCGCTGAATTTTGACTGAGTTGACCGACTGAGCCTGAGACATTGGATGCATGGTTTCTCTCACCTGTGACAGGACCAGGTACATCTCCAGCTCCGCCACTCGCCGGCCCAGACAGGCCCGGATGCCGAACCCGAACGGCACGGAGCCGAAGGGGTGCTGGTTGAGCTGCTTGTCGGCGCCACGGAGCCAGCGCTCGGGCAGGAAGGCGTGCGGGTCCGGGAAGATCTTCTCGTCGTACGACACGGCGTAGTGGCACAGGTGGAACAGGGTCTGCCAGGTCACAGCAGATGGAACAGTTACGTTACGACTAACTTGCTTATCCCACTTTATTACAGGTAGCGTCTCTGTTACAGTGCTCATGGGATATTTAAAGGAACACGACAACTTTTTGGGAAATAAGCTAATACGCCGCCTACCCCAGAGTTACATAAGAGTACAGACTTCTCTTCTCTGTGTGTGCAATAACCCAGTCTGGCACCGTTAACCTAGTGTAGCATAACTCTTTGGAAGTGGAAGTGGTCTAACCCATTATGCTAAGCTAGGCTAACAGTACCAGACCGGGTTATTGCACGCACAGACAAGAGAACAATATGTATCTTATCCAGCTCTGGGCTAGACACCAAATAAGGTAATTTCCCAAAAAGTGTGTGTGTGTGTGTGTGTGTGTTTGTGTGTGTGTGTGTGTGTCCGTGTGAAGGATATGGCCACAGCTGTGATTCAGCTGTACAGGAGACAAGAGGCCCGAAGCCTCTAACCACGACTGACCTGTTTGGGGAAGCGATGTCCGCCCACCACAATCTCATTTTCCACAGTGATGCGGGCATTCCCGGGCACCACAGGGTATAACCTGACAAAGAAATGCCCAGTTAGTCATGAAATTGAAATGAATCTTTTCCTTCAGCACAGAACGCTGCAAATTCACACTTCACTTACACACACTCTCAACACTAGCTGACAAACGCAACACTAAACGACAAACCCACTCACTTTTGTTTGTAATCCTCAGCTTGGATAGGTTACGTTTGGTGCTATATAATTGGTTAATAGCATCGAAGGACTCTGTCCATATTTTAAGCAATTACCAGGCTAATTCACTAAGAAGCACTTTTTTCTTGCATAAGCCTATTACTAAGTAATTACTCAGGTTAGTAATTGATTAAGTAAGTAAGTATAAGTATATATACTCTTTTGATCCTGTGAGGGAAATTTGGTCTCTGCATTTATCCCAATCCGTGAATTAGTGAAACACACTCAGCACACAGTGAACACACAGTGAGGTGAAGCACACACTAATCCCGGCGCAGTGAGCTGCCTTCAACAACAGCAGCGGCGCTCGGGGAGCTGTGAGGGGTTAGGTGCCTTGCTCAAGGGCACTTCAGCCGTGCCTACTGGTCAGGGTTCGAACCGGCAACCCTCCGGTTACAAGTCCGAAGCGCTAACCAGTAGGCCACGGCTGCCCCTTAGTTATTAGTTTATTGTTCACTGATCAGTGTGATCACTAATGTGATGTCACCCACCGAAGCGTCTCTCGGATGATGGCCTTCAGTAGTGGCATCCTGGCGATGTCATCGCTGGTGGGCACCTTGTCTCCCGGGCAGACGCTCTCCACTTCCTGGTACAGCCGCTCCTGGATCTCCGGCTCACTCGCCATGTGGTACAGCGCCCAGGAGATGGTGTTGGACGTCTGCAGAGGGTCAAAGGTCAGGGTTTAAAGGTCAATACAAGAGACTAGATGAGTGAGAGGATGCGTCATTGGAGCAATTAATTATAGGATATTAGGAAAAAATCTTTTGGATAAATATTACATTTTTGAATTCTGTGCTTTCCATTTACATTTAAGAAGACATTTAAGTGTGAGTGTGTGTATGTGTGTGTTATCTAACTGGTTTGGGCATGTGTTTGAGTGTACACACATATGATCCTTTGGTGTGCATGTGCATGTGTTGGTGTGTGTGTGTTATCTTGTTTGGGTATTTGTGCAGACACACATTCTTTTGATGCGCATTCTGCATGTGCATGTGTTGTGTGTATATATGCTCAGGTATTCGGACATGCACACACACGCAAGCTGTTATCAATCATCCCCACACACACCCCCACACACACCTCCCCTCCCTCTGCTGACACTCCCTACTCCTCCCTCTCCTCTCCTCTCTCACTGTCTCCACTTTCCACTCCTCTCCCCTCTTCCCCAGCAAAGCCGGATCGCTAATGTGTCTCCTGGCGACCTAGTAACATTAACGAGAAACATTCTGCCTCGGCCTTGTCCCCCATGTGTCTCTCACCATCAGACTACAATAAGAGCCACCTCTCCTCTTCTTCCCTTTTCCACTTCTCCTTCCCATCCTAGACTGTCACCCTTTCCCCCTCTTCATGTCACCCCCCCACATTGGAACTGACTCATTCACTCACTCACTCACTCTACACCTCAAGCTGGTGTGTGGTGAGCGTTCTGGTCCCTATATATACAGTCAAATGTGCTGGTGCGTAATGGCCGCCATGGGTGCTGCACATTGGTGGTGGATAGTGAGGTTCTCCGCACACTGTAAAGCACGTGGGGAGCCTAGATAAAAAGCTATAGAAATGCAAATAGTTGTTGATGTTGTTGTTGTTGTTGTTGTCGTCTCCTTGTCCCCCTTGTTTGTCTCACCGTGTCCACTCCGGCGAGCAGCAGTTCGGTGATGCTCCCCAGCACCTCGTGGACGGACATCTGCTCGCTGACCAGCAGGTGTGTCAGGTACTCCCCGGCCACGGGCTCCCCCTTCTTCACACGCTCCTGGATCTCCTCCATCTTCTTCTGGACCAGGTCTTCCGCTGGAGGATAGGGACAGGACAGAGAGAGAGAGGGATAGAGAGAGGGGGAGGGACAGAGTGAAGAGAGAAAAAGAAGGAGAGAGAGAGGAAGTGATATATGGAAGCAAAACAGGATAGGAGAGTGAGAAAAGGGGGGGGTGGAGAGAGAAAGAGTGAGATGGGGAGAAAGGAGAGAAAGAGAGAGAGAGAGAGAGAGAAAGAAAGAAAAAGAGTGAGAAGGTGGGAGAATTCAAACTTGTATTTCTGAGTTTACTGTGATGAAGCTTTGAAATAGCTGGTTCCCTGTGCATGCCTCAACACCCTCTAGCAGCCCTAATGAATAGGTGAGTAGGTGACAGCACTGAACATACTAGACCTCAGGCTAAAGGGACATGAGTAATTTGGCAGTCCTTACTATAGTGATTCACCTAGTGACAGTTGAATTGGCAATAGTGATTTACCTATCACATTACGAAAGCGGTTAGCTCATCAATGACTTAAAGCTGCATCTGGCAAGTCTGACAGATTGAGGGGACTTAGCCAAAATGTTGAATGTTTACAACTCTCATGCCCCTCCCCCACTACCAGCGAGCACCCGCTCATCGAGTTTGTGCTCGTCAGTGCGTACCAGACTGCACCAGACTGTGATTGACAGTCAGATCTCACACAGCCCTGCTCTGATTGGACCAGAAGAACCGGGAGCTGTGGATTTTTGCAAAACAAATAACAGGCTCTAGGTGGAGGTAGAAGTCCGGGTTTTTTTCTAAAACCGGCTGATTTATGTTGTTCTGTCGGTTTCAGTGAACATGATCAAAGAAATCGTGCCAACTGCAGCTTTAATTGATTGATATCATACATTAGTGGCTGATCTGTTATCTGTGATGGAGATCTCTCTCACCAACAGTGAATAGGTGGTCCCAGACGGCCACAAAGTGCTTCCAGAAGGGCAGGTAAGGCCAGAGAGATTTGGGGAAGAGCACGATGATGGGGGAGAGGCGGAACATCTCCCCCACGGAGAAGATGAACCTCTCAGTCTCCTCAGGAACCTTTTCATTCAGGCAGCCCAGACGCGTCTCAAACAGCACGGAGGAAATGCCTACGGCAGGAGAGAGAGACCACAATTCATTACGTAAGCATTTGGTTGAAATCCACAACCACATGTCACAGTGTCACAGATGATATGCGGAGTTGTTGCCAACTGTCAAATAGAAAGAACAGTGTGTGCCCGTGTATACACACACACACACACACACACACAGGCACTAACATACTCCAATCCACACACACACACACACACACACACACACACACACACACACATATACATACACACAGAGGCACTAACATTCTCCAATCCACACACACTCACGCATGCGCGCACGTGCACACACACACACACACACACACACACACACACACTCAGTGAGCAGTGAGAGACTCACACAAACCCAGCTCAAACACAGTCCCTTAAATATCTGCATTTTGATATATAGGGATTTTAACATTTCTTTTGAACAACACCTAACCAACAAAAAACCTAGCTTGGTTGATAAAACATTAAATAGAAAAAAAATGAAGCAATCACCCTATCTAAATGTCAGCCATGTACATTACATGTTTTTTTTTTGAGTTTTACCAGCTCACCAAATACATCTGTGAGTGTTTTCTCTGCAGCCCTGCCATTTGCTTTGTAAAAAATAATACAAAACATGCAGAAGTCACAGAGCTTACTCTGCCTCTGCCTCTGTTTGCATATCATGAGTGAGTCACATCCAGGAGACTGCAGTGCCATATCATTGTGTGCAGCCTTTAACCTGCCTCCCATAGGGTTCCCCAGGCACTAGGATTCAACCTTGAAAGGTGAACTTGGAAGTGTGATCAACTCTTCCAGGACCTGTCTGTATCAGCCTTCAAGGTGAACTTGGAAGTGTGATCAACTCTTCCAGGACCTGTCTGTATCAGCCTTCAAGGTGAACTTGGAAGTGTGATCAACTCTTCCAGGACCTGTCTGTATCAGCCTTCAAGGTGAACTTGGAAGTGTGATCAACTCTTCCAGGACCTGTCTGTATCAGCCTTCAAGGTGAACTTGGAAGTGTGATCAACTCTTCCAGGACCTGTCTGTATCAGCCTTCAAGGTGAACTTGAAAGTGTGATCAACTCTTCCAGGACCTGTCTGTATCAGCCTTCAAGGTGAACTTGGAAGTGTGATCAACTCTTCAAGGACCTGTCTGTATCAGCCTTCAAGGTGAACTTGGAAGTGTGATCAACTCTTCCAGGACCTGTCTATATCAGCCTTCAAGGTGAACTTGGAAGTGTGATCAACTCTTCAAGGACCTGTCTGTATCAGCCTTCAAGGGCACAACAAAATGATGTATGTGCAGAGCTGACCAACACACTGCTGCACCCAACCAAGTTCACAAGAAACACAATTATGTCGTAACTTCTGACAAAACCTGTGGCCTTGAGATTATTGACAGAGGAACTATTTGGCATGTAGACATAAGATGAGATAAGACATATCCTAGACTGTAGTTGTACATTGATATGAATGAAGTTAGAGTGAGGGGAGACAGCGGTACACTGTGCACTGACACGATGGCTAGACCGAAGGGTTAAGGTACACTGAAGTCATGATGTAGAACAAAATTACGCCAAGGACTAAACTCTAAGGCATATGGATAAGTAAGGCCTGGATAGGTTTCAGTCCATTTGTTTGAAACTAGTGTAGTATGCAGCGCAGGCATGAATTTGTGGGGCAGACTTAGACTTTTTACAGTCACAAACCTGCACTGAAGTGCATTGAATGTCATCAACACACTGGTTGATAGTGGTTCACCGGTTACTGGTCAGCTCAATTGTAAAGCCTGCCTGTCTAGTATTGAAACACCCATTGCCTTACCTTCAAAAGCAAACTTATACAGCTCCCCTGCCAAATCATTGACCATGACTCCGTCCCCTGTAGTCTTCCGGAGCCAGTCCACCTTCTGGACGAAGTCCCTGACCACCTCGTTGATGGCATTGGTGTACGATGAAACATGCTGGGGTTTTAGCATCCTGGGGTTCAGAATGCTTCTGATTCTCTGCCATTTCACCCCCATTCTAGAACACAGGAGCACAATGGAGTTATTGTCTGGTGCTCTGTTGTCTAAGAGACAAGGGTTACTCAAGGATAGCGGGCTTCTCATGTTAGAGGACGATGCCATGTATTATGAACCCTTAAACTGTAACTGAACAGATGTTTTCTGGAAAAACCTGAAAACCTGAACAATGGTGGTTTGTTAGCTTGTTTTGAATTGCTTCGATGTCAGCTGCAAATACGGCATGTTTAGGTTTAAAGACACGGCTTTAGCATGGATACAAAGTCTTGCAAGCTGTGGCTGTAAAACAAACATACTAACTCGGCTGGAACTCTCAGTTCAACCAGTTCAATAAACACGTGGGTCAGTTTCAAATTACACTTTCACAATAAAACACATTTAACCGGACATCAAGACTAGGTGCAAAGACTTGCAAATGCAAATACCTGATAATGACATCTTTATGACTCACCATGTAAAAAAACTGCTACACACCTATTCTCTGCACATACCAACACCAGAGTGCAACGACAGGTTACGAAACATACTCCCACAGTGAGCTGTGGTTTTGGTGTCACAGGAAGTGACAAAAAAGTATGTCACGGAGAAATGTGAGTATTTTATGAATAATCAATAAGTCCGTCAACCACATCAAAAGCCAAATTTGAGTGTATTGTTATGACCTACATAGATCCTCTCTGTATTTATCAATGAATCCCATTGATTTGGCCCTTTCCCTTACTAATGGAATCAGATGTGCTTCTACAGAACACAGAGAGAAATGGAACAAGGGCTTTGGAATGGCAGTGTTCCAGAGTGTCCGAGTGGAGTTTTGTGACTTGTGAGGTGTTGTGTGTCTGGCTTGCTTGGTGGTCACTCACTCTGTGAGGGGGCCATAGGCATGGTTCCGTAACTCCCTGTAGCCTCGCCAGTGGGGCATATCCGTGCGGATGGGGTGCCGTCCCTCCTGCCTCAGCACCTGCTCAATCAGATCTGCACTGGCCACATTCACAATCACCAGTGGCCCGTACTTAGACCTCCACAGCGGACCGTAGATCTTGCTGTGTTCAATCTGATGGTGATAGAGCATGAGCGCATGACACAGTTATTTGACAGTAGAGATACTGGTAATGGGAACAGTAGCCTAACAGCTTTCATAATAAACCTAAACTATATCATTTTAAGACCAGTGCATTTGTATACAACACAAGTTCAGACATGCAACAATGCATGGCATACAATGATGTTTATTTCACTATTCGCTAAGGACCAGGAACTACTAATCTGATTCTAACAGCCCCCATTCCACAATGGACATCTGATCTAAGACAGTCTTGCAGTGTTTGTAGAGTAGCAGTTCATACAGCAGGTTCATCACATGCAAAGTCATTTTTTTCTGAGAGTAGGCTAGCCTACAAATTCTTAGAGCAATAGTCTATTATCTTAAATCTATAGGTTATTAAAAACGACCAGGAAGCTGGACATTGTCTGCGCTGTTCCTGTTCTGTACTGATTTGTTGATAAGAAAAAGTATTTATAACTCACTCTCCAATTATAACTATAATTTAGGCTACTTCCCTTCTTGCAGTGCCGCACGGACACAAAAGTGACCTTTATTTCTTACCGTCCAGGGATGCGCCCATAGTTTAGCCTACCATGACAACAGTAGAATTTCTCCCGCGTTAGCCTACTGTTTTGTTGATAAATTAGGCTATGTATAATAATGTATAAGCTAAAGGTGATTATATCGTAGGCTTCCACTAGGCTAAGGGTAAATTATAATGATATGCCTAAAACACATGCAACACACCAGTGATAGGACATTTAATAAGCGACATAAGATACGAAAAGGGACAACAAGTTTGTAAGTGACGAATAACAAATGTAGGCTAGGTTAATGCTCAAATCGTTAATCGCCATTTGCCATTGTAAACATACTTGCATTTGGTGCGTTGTCTGAAAGTAACCTTTCCCAAAGAGCCAGTATAAAGAAGTCATGAAACTGGGGCCGTCTAAATCCTCCATCGTTTTCAGTTTATTTCCATCCTCGGTTGTTTTTACTTTACTCCCATTTATGACACCGGCCGACGAAGACGCACCCTGTCGCCTGTCACCGGCGTTCAGGGCTGGCAGGATGCATTTCGTCCCAACAACGCTGTCCTGTTTGCAGACGAGAAGTCCTGTCCTTACTAACGACCTGCTAAACATCTTTCCTATACACAGTACTGCACCGATCTAAGCAGGCTACAGTAGGCTACCCGACTTGGAGAACACGCACTCTGTACAATGGTTCCTTGTTTACGCGAGAAGAGGTAGGCTCCTATCTGACTGCTACAGCCCTTTCGGTCTATTGAACTCGAATAACCTGCGGCGTTGTTATAGAACTTAACCCCTCAATTACACTGCAGGCTTCATAAACTCAACAATCCGTTTTATTTGGCCAAGACTTGGATTTACTGCAGATTTCTAACAGAATCACTCCACTAATTTGTGTATGTAAATTGCAGCCTTTAATCCAGCGTGCATGTTTTGAAACCAATTAAATGATTAAATGAAGAGTAGGCTTACTGTAACCTGAGACTAGGCTACACGATGGCAGTGTGTGCAAGTCTTGGTTTCAAATAGTGTTAGTATTAGTAATAATAATAAGCATAATATATTGTTATGCTTGTTGGCTGGTCCTGACAGGGAAGGTATGGCTATTTTTGTAACATTGCCATGCATTAATTATGATTGGCATATGCATTGCTATACCCATGTAACCTGCGTTGTGTTGACCTGCGCGATTCAGCCCTGCACACTCCCGGACTCGAACCCACGAACAGCAGCATCTCGGATCGGGAGGCGAGCGCGCTTACAATTGAGCCAATAGCCCAGGCTACTGGCTCGCATGCCAGCAGCACTCTTGAGGCGTCGGGGAGTGAGGTTTACCAACGTTCCACAAGCACAGCTAAGCTAGCTGGCATCTGTTACATAAACAAACTATAATATGTTACATTTATGAAATCAATGAACGACTGCAGAAAAAATTAAATAACATTTCTGCATGCAACAAAACATTTTTAACTATGAAAAAAAGACGTTGGGGTTGAAGGTTAAGTAAAATACTCAATGTATTAAATTATCCACTGGCAGAAAACCAAAAATACCGTCTTCTCTGTGTGCCGTCATCCTTTTACTGGCGCTGTGCAGTTAACTGTCAACCTGAATAATAAAATGTCTTACACTGAACAATGAAAAAAAAAATATATATGCAAAATAATGGCAATTAAAATATTTATCATACTTGGTCAATGTGATTTCTGCTCCTGAACCTCAGTGCACAGCGTCTGCACATCGGGGCTGTATGCCGTCACCTTCATCTTCACACAGGATTGTAAGCTGTCATCTGTGAGGCGTGTGCGATGTTTGTTTTTAATATATTTCATGTTGGAGAACACCTGCTCATATACATAATGTGGATCCAAAGATCGACAGGACTCCAAGTGCATACTTTTTCATGTTCACATACATGTCGGGGATAGCATTCCAAGTTTCAAACACAAGTGTGTGTGGTTTGGGGAGGCCCAGGCTACTGGCTCGCATGCCAGCAGCACTCTTGAGGCGTCGGCGAGTGAGGATTACCAACGTTCCACAAGCACAGCTAAGCTAGCTGGCATCCGTTACACCCATACCCTTGAATTTCCCCTGGGGATCAATAAAGTATCTATCTATCTATCTATCTATCTATACACCATGGTGTCCACTGCAGTGGTCTCAACTCCTTGCCACTTAACGTCACGTAAATAAATGTAAGAAAAGGTCTTTCTGAAGAAAAAAGAAAATGCTAACCAGAAGCATAGGCAGTTTTAAGAAAAGTAGATCATGTTACTAATGCCTCATCATTCAGCCTAATAAAGCAACCTGCCTATTTTGAGCAAGGACAGAAGACATCTAAAGTGCCATTACCACCCAATGCAAATAAGTAACCTTGGCTTGGGTGAACCCAGACAAACCTGTAAGCAAATTTAGCTTTGCAAGTCAGTCTAGAAAGGATACCATTTACGCCCGTTTCTGAATCACCAGAAACCCAGGATCCAATCATAATCAATAAAGTGTAATTTCACTGCAGGTTAGGCCCCTGTAAGTGGTAAAACAAGACGTTTGGAAACAAGCATCAATGTGATCCTTTCCAGATGGACCTGCAGAGCAAATTCAAATCTGTTTACAGGTTTGTCTGGGTTGACTAGCTAAAGTAGACGGGTTTGAGTCAACTTTGAGTTTGAGACCCCTGCTCACTCTACGATCTTTGCACAGGCCTCAAGAACAAAGTAATATTAGCATAGAATTCTAAAACATAAAATACATTTTTAACATATTACTAGCACGACATCAACAGAAGAATAGGGGAGAGTGGGGTGATTGGTGCCAGCGGGGAAGTTGTGCCACCCCCTATTTCTAGGAAACAAGAAAATGGTCATGTGACCACACATTTTTGAAGACTCAGCCATTTCAATCATCCTGCAGAGAAGAGAGCCTCATTGCATGAGAGGTAAGTACATTTAAGTTAAAAAAAACCTGTTTTTTGCCATTCAAAGTAAAATTTCTATGATCATGTTTTTTTTTTTTTTATTGTTGTGTCAAAACAGTTATAGACAAGTTTGAAAACATTTCACACATGTTTTAGTGCTTTGGTAAGCTACATTATGAGTCTATACAGCTAGCATGATGTTAGCTCAAATCTGATGGATGATGCATTTTTTCCAAAATGGTGGGGTTGGGGTGATTTGTGCCAAAAGGGCCTGGGTTAAGTTGTGCCAGTGGCACAACTCACCCCCACTTATAAATAATGTTTTAAACATATTATTATATTGTAATTGTGCATTTTACTCTTACATTTTATCACTAAAACTATGTGACATTCTTAATTTTAGACCAAAAATAGAAATATACCATCATGGCACAGAGTTAAGAGGAAGACAGGCAGGGCATACAGTACTGTATGGAGAAGGAGCTGGCAGAACATATAAAGGCACTAACAGGAATGCTCAATGCTCATGCAGATAAGAGAAGCAAAATTGGGTACTTATTTAGAGCGTATAGCATCAACTTATCTAAAGACAAGGGACGCAAGGGCTCAATAAGGGACAATTTAAGAGATATGCTAATAATACTAATAAACTTTTAATATTTTCTAGGATGTGATTGGTTTGGAGCCTTTAAAGCACGCCGTCATTTGTCATGCCACACTCCTGAAGCAACCTCTGTTGGTAGAGCTACTGCCATTAATAGGCACAACATGGGGGAGTTATTTGGTAACCTAAAGTGATGGACAGGTAATCATATGGCTTTGACATGTCAGCCTCAGAAAAACACTCCTGTATACAGGACTCTCTCTCTCTGTCTCTCTCTCTCTCACACACACACACTGACCAGGAAGCCTGGGAAGGAGAGGGGGAACATAATCTCTAGGTAGTAGCAGTGTCAGAGCTGACATCTACACAACCACCTAAATCTGCTGTAAACTTCTCTGATCAACAAAACTTTAATCTCATTTCAGGTAGGACTTCCCTCCACACAAGATCTACAACATGGATGAAACTGGTGTGACAACCGAAAATGACCTTTGATGTGCTCATGTGGCGCAATAGGCTTGTAGAAAATTGGCCTTTGATGTTGTAAAATAACAACCTAAAATGAGTAATTTTGTATTGAATTTGTCTAGCTTTTATAAAGCATTACAGTGTCTGAGATCAAAATATACTGTTTTACTTCAATAATCAATAGCACAATTTACCCCAATGCATTCTCTTCAAAGGCACAACTTACCCCGCACCAGGGGCAAGTGTGCCACAAGACCACTTTTTTTCAGAAAGCTATATCTCTTAAATACTAGTGATTGTTCCCAGAGATGCTCCACATCCTGAAATATATGTTCATATTGTAGTTGGAAGCATTACTATCATGGCCTCCCTTTAAAGTCACTTTAAGTAAAAACTGGCACAACTCACCCCACTCTCCCCTACAGTCTTTACAGACATGATTGACACAGAACCCAAGGCCTGTGACAGTGACAGAGGCAAGGAAGGAAACACACACAGACATCATTTTGGCAAAAGAATTTAAATATTTATTTTCCAGCATGAATAACTTTCATTAAATTCTCATCATAGAGCCATTGGGGAAGCAGCAGTAAGCCATCTCTGGTTTGTGGGGCACACGCTCCGATACTCCCCCTCCCCGACCCCACCTCATTCTCCAGACAGCTACTTTAGCCAAGTAAACAAACACCTGGCGTGGCTATCTAAACAGAGAGAGCTCCAGCGTGGCAAACAGTAACCCAGCAGTAAACAGACAAAAAGGAGAGAGAAACAGTCAGCAGAGAGACACACATCAAAGACAGAGAGAAAGCAGTGAGTGAAAGAGAGAGAGAGAAAGAAAGAGAAGGTTGGATTTGAAAGGTTTGAAGATGAATTGCAAAAAAAAAAAAAAAGGTCAAGGCATACTGTACTGTAGTGTGTTTAAGACTCCACAGCTACATATTTCTGCCCATCACACGAGAGAGACGTTTATCATCCTACAGCAAGCCAGAAGAGCCCTGTGGGGTGCACCAAACAGCAGCATGTTGGTCTTTTTGAAAGTTTCGGAAACTGCAGACCACCACAGTAAGACGGACACATTCAAGTATTGCAGGTTTAAGGCGGCTAAGTGTGGTCTTCGTAATAAGTTGACAGGTTCTCAGCTGTGAACCGCATATGAAATTAATATTTTGCATACGAAATTAATTCTTACTGATAAACTAATCCATTTCAAGTAAACGTATTGGCTCTTTCAAAGGCAAGCCTCGATATGTTTGCTAGATCATTGAGCACTACATTGAACTTGGCCATTCATTAGTCTAACGATAAATTACTTTAGGATGGCTGTGCACAGCCTAGTCAGACTACTTTTCTACTCATACCTTCAAATGAGATGATAAACTCACAACTTAATCATGTCGCAACAGCACTTATTTCTAAAATCTGGAGATATCTGCCAACAAAATTAAGATTAAGAGGGATTTGGTGGTGGATACCATCAGCCAGTTTCCCGTAGATGCACTAAGTCTAGTCCTAAACTAGACTTGTTTCAGTGAGGATTTTCACTGATTTGTTTAGTCTAGGGCTAGACATAATCCATGTATGGGAAACCAGGCCTATATTTCATACCAAAGGAGGAAATTAAATAAAAATTACAAAGCATCCATTTAGAAGATTAAGCTATTGACAAAATACACAAAATAAATACTGATGCTTTGAGAGAGAAACCAACAACAACAACAGATTGCAGGTGGGGGAGGTTCCCCATTCCAAGCTACAGAGAAGATTTTCCATTTAAACTTGACACATCAAGCGGATTCCTCCTCCTGCATTCGAGATAACAGCTGACTCTGAAAGACATAAGGCCGGATTCAGCACCAAATCCGGGCTAAATCCGGCCCCCATTCGGCCCAGTTCCATTTCAGAGTCGGCTGTTATCCGGTACATTGGCTTTGTATATACTGCAGGCAGTGGTCTTGCTCAGTGTGGGGAGAGGCAAGTCAGTCGTCGTCACTCTCGCTACCGGACTCGCTCAGCTGCAGGTCGTTCTCTACGAGACAGAAACAGAGAGGTCACTAGGGGTGTCAGGCCCAGACCAGGAAAGAGTCTTGCTTCTTGAACTTGCACAAAAAAGGATGTTACGGCATTTTAGTAAATCATTTTTTTTTTGTTGAATGAAAGGGGTTTGCACTGCTCACAGATCTGGCCCATTGTGTCCAAGGCCATTTGATCACACATTCTACAAGCCTCTCTCTGCTAGTTATAGGGCCAACTAACAATTAAAACATTCCAAAAAAAGGTGGAAGATTATCTCGACACAATGACAAACTGAACATGAACAAATGAACATTAGTAAAATATTGACTAAGATAAGCATGAACAATAGAAACATTTTAAAAGTAAAAAGTTTTGGCACAGATCCCTCATTTTGATTTGATTCCAATTCTCAAGTTAACAATTAATCGTCAATCCGTTTCCATTATCTCACTCAGTTCTGACCAATACCAACCCCTTTACTCTCTCAGTACAGACATTGATTTTTCTCAGTACTGACCGGCACCAGCCCTAATCTCCCTCAGTTCTGACCGATACCAACCCTGATCTCCCTCAGTTCTGACCGATACCAACCCAGATCTCTCAGTACTGACTGGTACTGACACTGATCGCTTCGCAGCCACAGGTGCCCTCTTTGCTAGACAGTTACAATGTAGCGGACTTACTGAGCGTGCTCATGAGATGACCACCTCCTCCTCCTCCTCCGCCGCCACCACCTTCCTCCGGCCGCACGTGAGAGGAAGAGGAAGAGGAGGTGGTGGTGGTGGTGAGGATGGGCATGCCCTGGTGAGGGGGCGCGGCTGGGGGCTGGCCTCTGCGTCTCTCGTCCTCTGATTCGCTGTCGCTGGAGCTGGAGCTGTCACTGGAGGAGGAGGAGCTTCGGGAGTCGGAGGAGCTGTCGCCACTGCTCATCTGATCCATCACACGTGCCTCCGCCATCAACTCTACACACAGCCCGCACGCACGCACACACACACAAACATTATAACACATAATACAATACTAACACGTACCCCTGCAATCAAATCTGCACGTCTCTCTCACTCACACCTCGACCTACATTACACATTTACTCATACAAAACCTAAGAGAAGATAAGATAAGATTTCAAAAAAGACCTTTTAAAGAAACCATGTGTAATTCTGTGATTCTGAACGCAGCCAAATTGCATTCTTCGATTGACCATTTTTAATACAGTGCCTCAAGTGGTACATTATGGCATTACAAGAGAGCCAGGCGAAAGTAGCTGGTCTGCATGCTTGCATCAATAAGTAACACAGAGCCCATTACATAAAAAGGGTTATGTCTACACATTCCATTGCCATCTAAGTCATTTTTGGATTTTTATACACAAAAAAAAAAAAATCTAAATAGAACCCTCAGAAAAAATACAAAATGAAAATGAGTCGTTCCATTCAATCATGCCTCAAAAGTGACTCATTATGAGTCAAATCATACAACTGTGTCTCTGCAGCATCGGAGCACCAGCCAGTGCTGTTTGTGTTTCCTTTGAATCTGCCATAACCTTTGTGTGGCTAACGTCTGGCTCAACTAGTTCAACCACTACAGGGGTAATTAGGAGCACACAGATATCAAAACTCAGTTACACCGTGAATGTAGAAACCTACCTACACATGCCACAAGGTTTTGGAGTCATGCATGCAGTACTTCTATAGATAGATATGATATGGAATTTCCAATTATGGTTATGGTATTTGGCAGATGCTTTAGTCCAAAGTGACTATAGTATAGTATAGTATAGTATAGTATAGTATATGAAAATATGATGGTCCATCTCACTTCAGATTCTACTACCACATATACTTAAAGCTTAAAAAAAAATAGTAGTTAAAACTTCTGCACTCATCCTGTGGTAATAGTATTGATCAATGTAGTATTATTTGCTACCTAAGGAAATTCACAATTTCGTCGCCGTTTAAAAAAAAAAAAAAAAAAAAAAAAATAGTCCAGTTTTTCTTTTGAAATTGAAATGAAGTTGTATGGACTGGACTATGTTTTTTTTTTTTTTAAACGGCGTCGAAATTGTGAATTTCCTTAGGCAATCGACTCCTACGGACTTTCCCCTAAAGATGGCAGCAAAGATGGCAACATTTCCGGAGAGGTACTGGCTTGATGAAATTCATTCTGGACTCTCTATCCGACCACATAAAGACCTCGGGATACTTCGGTTTGGCTTTAGGGACCCTCTACTCACTACCACGTAAGTGCAATGTTGTTTGGAACTGTAGAAGAGGTATAAAAATAGCGTTTTGAGCGGCAAAAATAATATGCCCTTCTCACTTCCACACGCTAACGAGCTTTGACTAAAAAAACATCGAACTTTCTCAAAACACATCCGAATGACATGATTTGGATGTCAACTCAACGTACGTACTCCCAATCATCCGTAAATCGATCTAAAGTGCATTTTACTCCGGATAATTCCTTTAAATTTTATTTTTCATTTTTGTAAGTCGCTTCGCATAGAAGTGTCTGCTAAATGAATAAATGTAAATATATATATATTCTACATGGGACACAAACTGTCCCATTAAAGGTTCACACTGGAGAAAGGCTCTCCCAGTAAGTACTTTTCAGAGTTAGACTATACCATATACCAAACAAAATACTTGTCATCAACAAGAGAATATAGTTGAATCTATTTGTTTTAAGGAAGTCTATTTTGTAACTTTTAGGAGCTGTAGGCTAACTGGTGTAACCCACTTCCAGTGAATTATGCTAAGCTAACTAACCCACTTCCAGTGAATTATGGCCCAGTCCCAATGTCTCCCCTTACGCACTCACACACATTCTCGTGAACTTGCATAGGTGAGGGCTTAGGGCCGTCCCACTGCAAAATTGTGAAGTGATTGAGGGCTCACTCGCATCCTTTCTGAGCCCTTTCCCCAAGTTGGCATATGTGAACACTTTACTCAAGGGAATTACCTACAATTCATAACGCTGTGACGTGAAACCCGGGATTTCCCAAAGGGAGGCTGGAAGCTTAAAAAAACTTAGGTAAACAACTGCCATAAAACTGAAACGGAAATGTGTTTGCAGCAGGTTTGTGTTGCCAATTTATAGGTCACAGGTGCCGTCCCATTCCTGATTTTGGGGCAGCCGTGGCCTACTGGTTAGCGCTTTGGACCGGTTCGAACCCCAACCAGTAGGCACGGCTGAAGTGCCCTTGAGCAAGGCACCTAACTCCTCACTGCTCCCCGAGCGCCACTGTTGCAGCAGGCAGCTCACTGCGCCGGGATTATTGTGCGCTTCACCTCACTGTGTGTTCACTGTGTGCTGAGTGTGTTTCACAAATTCACGGATTGGGATAAATGCAGAGACCAAATTTCCCTCACGGGATCAAAAGAGTATATATACACTTATACTATTCTATATATATACAGTTCTACTAACTAGGCCTACGTAAAGGCTACACCTAGAACTACACAACGGACAGCATTGCTATTTAGTTACTAGCTGAAGTTTATTGACCAACTAGAAGCTCATGGTAAAAAAAAAAAAAAAAAAAACATTTCAAAATAATCAGCATTGTTAACATTTCTTCTCATCTGTCCAGAAGGCATTTGTTGCATGATGGTAGGCAGTCTGCAGCCTTCCCATACAGGTTTTATGTTTTGCAAATTTAAACAGAAGCTGAAAATGATTTTTAAAAAGATGCTTCTGCTGCCTTGGCATGCAAATCAGCCATGGTTCCTATGCACAGGGAACATACCCTACCCCACAGTAGGAGCTTAAATAGTTATAGGAACTGCAGAGAGGAACTCTTTAATCCCCAGTTCCATGCTGTCCGAATGTGTGAAAAAAGGGGTTCTAGGAACTGCAAAAAGTTCCTCCGGTGCGTAAGGGACTAGAGTGCTGCACGACCTCTGGACGCGCACTTTATATTGTGGCGCAACAGCGAGATCTACGACATTTTGATGTCAAATTCGCACGCGCAGTGACCAATGCGTAGAGTATGTAAAGACCTCTCTCGATGTCGTCCATGGGGGAGGCAGGGGAGAGCTTCTCCTTCGGGGGGGAGCTCTTGGAGCTGGACGAGGCCTTGCTGCTCCCTCCAGGCTTCAGCTGCTGGCTCAGGCGGCTCGTCTGCTGGTCCAGCCGAGACTGGATCTTACTGCTGCCCTCCGCCCTGCAGACACACACACAAATGCGAGCGAGCGAGCGCGCACGCGCCACACACACACACACACACACACACACACACACACACAAACATTTAGTTTGCTTATTCACACACATACAATACCAACCTGAACACTCTCTCACTAGCTCTTGCTCACTCGGCAGAAAGCTGCCTGAAAGTAAATATTGAATTATCTTGCTTCATTGCATGGGCACGCTTAGAGAACCTTCTCGTCACCTTCAAACAAGCACTGCAAGACCCACTCACCTGGTCTTCTTCACAGCGATGTTGCTGTTGAGCTTCTCCAAGCGGTACTCGCCTGTGTCGTGGTTGACTATGAGAATGCATTCCTTCATGTAGGGTCTTTTGGAGCCTTTGAACACGGTCACGGGAGCTGTGGAGCCCTGTAGTAACCAGGAGAAACACCACCCAAAATATCAAAACCACATCTCTGACACACCCTGACTAGAGAATAGCATGGGGTAGAAAAGGTTCACAACCCTTAGTGTTTTTAGTTTGCCCACATATTGGAAACCGTATCAGTGGTCATACTCAGAACTGTTTATGGCTGGATTTTTTGTAGAATACTTCCTTTCCCTTCACCAAAACACATTTAGAGTGGGAAAACACTTCTTTAGGATACTGGTGCACCTTCAAAACCATTAGCATAAAGGAGATTCATTCATAAAACTACGATGTACACTTTAAAACAAATAAAGGTTAATAAAATCTTCAAATATTTCCAGGGAAATAATATACCTCAAGGTTTGGCAGTGTGATAGTGACCTGCTCCCCTTTGCCAACCTCTAACTCCCCCTCACATGTGGTGTCAATGGAGGCTGGTTTGAAGTCATCTGGGGGAAAAAGGCAAATATTTTTACGACATTAGGCTACACTAGTACATAAAATGAAGTGAAATCTAAATCCTGTGAGCAATCATGATGGAAACCCGTTCAGACGCTCATCACAAAAGAACAAAACTGTTATTTGCACTGCCATATTCTTCCAACAGGTGGAGCTATAACTCCGTGTTTAATGAAGCGAGCTCCTGATATCAACGTTCCTCTCACACCATCTGTTAGCTTATGGCCCGTTCAAAAACGTTTCGACAGAGTTGCGGTCATTTCAATAGGATCCATAGGGGGGTTTATTATTTAATCAAATGATCCAGCAAACAACGAATGTCAAGGAAAGTGTCTCTTCACAGAGCTTTCTCTGGTTTATTTCCATTTTAGCGACAAGCAAGCACAGACACTATAGCTGCCCAGACAGAAGCCTGAACCAAGGTTTAACAAATATGCCTACTCATTTTCAGAAAAGGCAGCGCCATTGCTAGAATGGTTGGTAATATCAGTTAAAATGCTATACAACAGAACAAAAATGCTATTTAAAGGATGTCACTTACATCGAACCGTGTGGAATGCGCTTTTAGGTTGTTTCTCAAACGTCTCTCCCAATTTGAGGATATGCTCTTGATTATCAAAGTTGGAGTAGGCTGTTCCATTCATTCTAGATAAAGTTTAGTACCATCTGTTTCTAACATGTAACTTTCTACTTCCATTCAAGCCCATCTATGGCAGAGGCAGCCACCTCACTCCTAAAGCCGACGTTTGTGTTTCTTGTGTTTTGATTGGCCCAATAATTTCGACGTACCGTCAACGACGCTTCATTATGCATTTTCTCATTTTATAATTCGCCAAACGCACTGTCAATCATTGTAACCGAACACACCAGGGTGGGACAAGTTATGCTACGGATTAGCGATGTTAGCCAGGTCCTGGACCAGAATCCACAGTTCCCTTTAACACTTGCCACAACAACGAAACTACAAATATCTGATCCTAGGTCAGTTGTAAAAGGCTAAAAACGAAGTAGGCTACACAAATATCAGGCGGAAGTAGCCCGTCTTTCCCTTTCCCTGCCTCTATTCTTCGTCACGTGGCATTGGTTGGTGCATCAACCTGTTAACAGTGGTCTGATAAATTTGCTGAATTTATCAATTCATTTAAGAGTAGGTCGGCCTAGCCCACTTACAGATTATTTCAAGTTAACTTCAGTGCTCGTTTAATAGGTTAGGACAAAGATTAATATATAAATAACTAAATAAATACATACATACATAAATAACATTTGTAGCCTATTTAGCCTATTAGGCTATGTGATTAATAGATTGATTCACTTAAAGCCAACCTCAGCGACTTGGCCAACTGCTAACTTATGGCACCTGTCTTCAGTCAAAATCGGTGAATGAACAGTTCAGCCAAATGTATTTGTTTACTGTTTAAATAATGTGAAGGTGAATGTTATAGGCCTATTAACTATAGGCCTAATTAGGATTCCTAAATTATTATTATAAATAGGCTTATTTCTGATTAGCACTGTTTAACCAATATTTGAGGTGAATGTAGCCTAGGCCTATTTTACTATCACCTAAACCAAATGTTTCCCCAATGTTTTTGTTGTCAATCAAAATAGCTGCCATCACAGCAATATGCATAGAATTTGTTTGGCGTGTGTAACCTTCTGAACTTAGGCTACAGTTTGTTTATCTCTTGATGTTGTTAATATTTTATTTTAATGAATTAAGGTGTAGCCAACCTGTGCACTCACTGGTGTAATTGACTATGGTTGGGAACTACATATTCAGATGAGTTGTTCCTATGTTATTTGGAAGAAATGTTTAAAAAACCAAAGAAATGCAATATGTGTAAGCCTAATAGCTAAAATGGGTGATATAGTTGTCAAACAATATATAGGCTATGATTTAGGTGGGCTGACGTTTTGCACCACACAGCTCTGTTGGGGTGAAATCAGCTCATGTGCATCCTCCAACTGTTAATTAATCTTAAGCCCTTAAAACCTGCTGCCAGCACACTTTTGTGGACATATGTCTCCTAGGAACAATAGGAGATCAGAGCGGCCCACTGGGAATCTGGATTTTCAGGGATCACACTGGGGCTCGGAGCATCAAGGAATGTCAGGAGCACCAAGGAATGTTAGGATGTTGATCTATTCAGAGACATTCCTTTAAAAGTGTTCCTTAATATCAAGATATTGCACAAAAGCCTGCTCATATTCCTTTCATTTTTAACAGTATAATGGACATTAGCCTAACTGTGAACTGAATTTGAGGGTAGGCTCAGACTTAGGTCATTGTTTAAGAGAGGAAATGTAGGATCATCAAAAATTGTTCTCGCTCAGATATTGGTTCTTTTTTTCTTTTCAGTAATGATCTGTATGGAAACCTATTAGCCTTCGATGAGCTTTTGTCAGACAGAAATCAGAGTAGAACCTTTAAACAGAGAAAAGGGTGCCATAAATTATTTCTGTAATACTGAAGAACCTCAGTTCTCATGATCTTCTCATGATCAACAAGACCAATACATCAGTTTGTGGAGACGTCTCTTTTCTTCATCATGTGTGTGTGTTCAACAGCTTGCTTGAGTGGTCAGGGACTGTATACACATCACAGTGTCCATGGCAACATTTTCAAGTTCACGGTGGTGCCAGTCGGCCAGAAAGGAGACTCCCCGTAGCGCAGTAAGTTAATACCCCTTCCACAGGCGCCGTCCCCTGTCCCCGTCTCCGATAGACTTTATCAGCCAGATCGGGTGTCAGATGGTGCAAAGGGATACTGGTGTCAGTGCTCTATGTGCAGGACCACTCCAGGTTGCATTTCATGGGGTGATCCATGAGAGTTGATTCTTTGCAAGACTTACAGCATCAAGTAGTGGATTAAATCCAATGTTGACACTTTTTATACTCAATAGATTTGAAATAAATAAAAAAAAATCTTTGTCTTAGGCTTAAATCGTATTATAATCATATTAATTGAGAATATTCAAATGATGATGAATTTGATCCTGTTTGACTCAGACTTTCACACACTTTCAAAAATTAAAGCTCCCTAGTAGGCTATAGGCCAGAATGAGGGGCGCACGGTTTTAAGTGGCTTAAGCTTTTTTTCCCTTTCGGCCAATCAGCACCACAGTCAGCGCTTGCTGTGTAGTTTCCAAGGAGACCTACGAGAGAGGACGGTGCCCAGTAGCGCTTCGCAGAGGATAGACAAGTAGCCTACTCCTCATACAAAGTGTTAAGTTACCGAGCGTAACTCACAAAGGGTGAGACAGAAAGAGATAGCGCATCGTATAAATGGCAGAGTGAAAGAAGTACAGAAAAGCATTGATGAATAGGCTAGACGTCAGCGAACGCAGGAGCGTGCGCGGGGCTTTGTGAAACGTCGCGAAACACATAAGGTTGGACAGAAAGGCTGTTGACTCCAGATCCTGCGTTGAGAGTGGTCGGTCGGCTACAGATTCCCTGAGCACGTTTGAAAGCGGACTGAAAAGTAAACGTCGGATAGTAATGTAAGTAACAATGTGTAGCCTATCTTTATAACTAACGTTACGTTCCTAAAACGTTTAGTGACCTTGCTCTTTTACGAGATGTCATAATGAATTCTGCTAGAGGTAAAACAATGGGGGTTAAATTAATTGTCGTAGCCTACTGAGTTTTAATATGCTCAGCAACGCCTGAGGTAGAAGGCTCTCGCGGAACATCGATATTCACGCATGTGAAGAGGGCAGAAGTGCACATGGTCCTTTTTTGTTTTTCCTGAGGGTGGTAGTTATTAGTTCATCTTCGATTCTCTGCAGATCATACGCAGAACCTCTCTGGTTAAATAGGCTTCTTGGTCAAATTATGGAAAGAAGATCATGTTTGGCTGGTTGATAGGCTATTGCTCCGAGAGTGATAGCCTATGCTTCAGGTAGACTGCTATGCAAATTGTTGCCTTCTCGCGTTTGCTTAAATTCACACAAGGCTCTCGGTTCCTCTTGGATGCCAATAAACCGTGCAATAGGCTAGGCCATAGGGGTTTTTCAGAATTATTGTGTTCCTTCGATTATTATATTTGGCAGTGAAATAATGTGTTAACACGTTGGGTAGGCCTACCACCCGTTGTTATCCAATTATCTGGCATAGGCTGTCTCTTTCAGAAACATTTTTTTTCCAGGCATTTCACAGGCCATTCAGTTCGTATTTTCCATTCAACGTTCGATGTGCAGTCAGTTCAGGCGCAGCCTGCTCGGCTCTGCTCTGAAATGTCTTCATTTAGCGACAGCAGCAGCACCAACAGCTGCCCGACAGCCCGAGCCGGGCTCCTGAGGATACAGGTAAACGAGCATGTTGGCGGGCACTGCATGTCGTCAGCATTTAAGGCCTATTAGCCGGTGAAAGGTCTAAAGGTCGGCCCAAAAACAGGTTTAGTTTTGATGGGCACAGGTGGTGTCCAGCTGGAACTTTCAAAACCTGAAGGGCAGTGGAGTTGGAACCAGGTGTATTTCAAGCCAGGAGAGAGACTTTGCCCGTTTCGTGTTGTGGCTGCTGCAGAAGCTCCTAATAAGGTCTATGGCATGAGGGCTATCCATGCTTACAAGTCTGTCACACCAGTTTTGGCCTGGGGGTATAGCAGTCTCTTGTAAATAGCCCCCATGCTGTTTCAGAGGCAGCAGTCCCTGCCAGCCTCTTTACATACAATTTGGCATTAAATATTGATTAGGTCTGATGGAGATGGAAAAACCCCCCACGATCCCTCAGCTGATAGACCCATAGGCCTTCTGTGAGCCTGGACATCTGCCATAGTGGAGAGAGAAAGGAGTCTACTGTATGTGTGACTGGCACTCACAAGGAAGACATTTATACCAATTCACCCCATGACTGCATGACTTGCTTTATATATGTGTGTGTGTGTGTGTGTGTGTGTGTGTGTGTGCGCACCTGCTTGTGTTTGTGTGTGCTTGTGTGTGTGTCTGCGTGTGTGTGTATGTGTGTTTGTGTGTGTGTGTGTGTGTGTGTGTGTGTATGTGTATGCATGTGTGAGTGTGTGTTTGTGTGTCTTTGCTCGGGTACCACTTTCTGCCCTCAGTCAATCCCCCTCCCCAGAGTCATGTGGTCAAGTGAAATGTCACGCTTGTGATTTTAATTGGACTACTTAAGGACCTCTGGATTAATCCGAGACAAAGGCAGCTCTTGATTTCATTATTCAATGTGCCAGATGAGCCCCCCCCCCCCACCCCCAACCCCCACCCCCCGCTCTGCTTCCTGTAAAGTAATGTGATGTAACATTGAAATGTATTATGACTCCTTGGGAAATTGAAATAGCCAATATTTTGGTTAAACCCACCCAGTTAGGTTTAATTGATAGGATACTGAAGGATCTTCTGTGTGTTATTCACTATACTGCACTATGTGGTGAGTGAGGGGAGGATGCTGTGAGCACAGGGCTGGTTTGATTCCATGTGAGGTTGTTTGGTTAATCACCTGAGCAGGTGGAGCAGCCCCCACTCAGACGGATCCTGTGGGGACTCTGCTCTGGGAACTTAAGGGATTTGTGTGAGCTGAGCCTGTTTGAACAAAAGCCAACCAGCTGTCTCCCCCCCTCCCTCTCTCTCTATCTCTCCTTTTTTATTACATGTTATTGCCTTCTCCTGCTATAGTCAGCCTTCTCAGCGCATAGCAAAAAGCATTGGATAGTCAATACCACTAGACTTAATGAGACATGCTTGGGCAGTCCAGAGGACCATGCCGGTGGACATCTCCCATACTCCCGAGTCAACGGGGTCGGCGTCCTATGGTGGTCAAGCCCGCCGCCGGGCACGGGAGACGGCGCGGCCCATAAATGTAATCATTTTAATTTAGCCTTGAGCGGATGGGCTGGCCGGCCGGTCGGTCAGCATATACGGCCGTGATGAGGACGCAGTTGTTGTCCATTAAGCTATTGCCTGAGATAAAGAGCAGGGCCTGAGAGGGAGATCTCTGTGTTACATAAGGAGGAGGCTCGTTAGAAGGGTAATTAAGTGATTGCTCTGGTTTTTACTTATTGGTCCAAGTCGTGCTTAGTGGACAGAGCTCTTCGGGGAAGTTAATTCTGATGAGACAAGCGGGCACTGGATCAGAACTTTTAACTGCAGACGCGGGCAGGAAAGAGAGGACTGAAGTTCTGAGTTTCCTGACATTTGACTTCAGCTCTGGATGTAGCAAATGATTTACTCGTGAGCCCAGTGACATCCATAGCTTGTGTGTCAGTTCTTTTAGATGGCTGTGCTAGCAGTATCCAATTGGTTTATATCTTCATGTCCTGTTCTATCTTTTGGTTACGTAACAGCGAGGCTATTATTCAAATGGGAGTATCAATGGCAATGGTGTAACCCAGATGTGAACCTGTACAGAATTATCTGTGGTTTTCTCTGTGTGTGTGTGTGTGTGTGTGGGGATCTGGGGATCTGTGTGTGTAATGTATGTGTGTATCAGATGCATACACATCCCCATCAGTTAGTGTGTGTGTGTGTGTGTGTGTGTGTGTGTGTGTGTGTGTGTGTGTGTGTGACAGAAAAAGTGTGTGTATGTGCTTCCTGCGTATGTGTGTCTGCACACTTAACAGGAAATTAGTTTCTTTTGTAGTGAGTGAAGAGGAGGAGGCTAGACCTCTCCTTCTCCTTCTCCTCGGCGCTCGTCTCAGAAGTGGACGGTCTGAATCACCGGACCCCATCTACATCCTGACCGCTGGTAACCGATCCCGGCATGGTCACTCTGCTGGAGATAAACTTACATTACTTCCTCTCAATGATACATGATCACTACACTACTGCAGATGTCTTTAGCCAAAGCAGGAGAAGACACTTTGTTTTGTGATAAAATGTGTAAAATGATCTGTGTGTGTGTGTGTGTGTGTGTGTGTGTGCGTGCGCGTGCGTGTGTGCATGCGTGCGTGTGTGCATGTGTGCGTGTGGCGCTGTATGGTGTGTGTGTGGTGTGTGTGTGAGTGTGTGTCCATGCGTGTGTACACGCATAGCTGTATGGTGTGTGTGTGTGTGTGGGTTGACTGCAGATGTTGACTGTGATGAAGTGCCCCAGTTGTTCGGAAAGAAACCCTGCAGTGGCTCAGATTAGCTTAGCACCGAGAAAGAAAAAAAAGCATGGAAGGTCCGACCCTTCAGTGAGCCAGTGACGTCAAATCCGCTTGCTTTTGTCCTGCAGGCCCAAATAGATTTGGCCCCAGCACCATCCAAGGAGTGTGATATAGTGGCAACACTGAGTATATATTTTCCTTAAAAGAAGATGAATCCATCCAATTATAGAGCATGCAATTAAAGCACAACGCAAATATGCCCTGGGACCATAGAAGGATCGGACACTGAGCTATAGTGTGGGTATGTGTGTGTGTGTGTGTGTGTGTGTGTGTGTGTGTGTGTGTGTGTGTGTGTGTGTGTGTGTGTGTGTGTTTGTGTGTTCTTTGCAATATTTACGATCAGACGTACCCATTTCTCCCTGGTTTATGCCCCCAATTTGTTATTAATGGTGGTCTAGTCTGGGGGGGGGGTATTTTCTAACATGGTTGCCAGTGAAGGCCACCCCTCCCAGCTCGTCTGCACAGTAAACACCTCCCATTGTTTCTCATCTGCAATCGCAGTCGCAGCTGCTTTTGGGGTGGTGACAAACGCACCGTTTATTTCCTTCCCCGACCCCCACTACCGCCCCCCACCACCCCGCCCGCCCCACTATCCCCCACCATAACCCACCTCGGCCTTGAGACCCCCCCAACAAAGAGACTGTCAACGCTGGGAGCAGCAGACGGATGGTGAGGTCCCTGGTGCCTGGTTATATGGAGCAAGACACAAATTACTGATGGGGTAATTAAACCGTATTGCAGATGGGTAACCAAACACTGAAACAGGGGCCTTCAACCAGGTTCAACATCACCTCTCTCTCTCTCTCCTCTCTCTCTGTTTCTCTCTATCACTTACACACACACACACACACACATTAATTACCAATTACCCTGGCAGTGAAAAGAGTTTGATTGTAGCATCTGCACCTGCAGATACTGTTTAATTCATGGTCATTCTGAACAGCTGTCTTAATGATTCGAACCCCTGCTATAGTACAGCTGCTATTTTTAAAGGCAGTATTCTACCCGCTTTTGTTTACATCTATCTTTTCTTTGTGTTACGTCTGACTTCTTTTGGGTTTGGTCGTTACTATCACTAAGCCTGTCATCGCCTTTCTGCATTGCCAGGCTGCACCTGTCTGTGAGCAGTGCAGATGTAAGTACACCTGGTTTGGCGTGTTTCTCTCTGAATGCACCGACAGCTCTCAAGCACTGAAGAAAACATTCTGTGCCTCTGAAGGAGTAGTGTACAGTTACAGGATCGCATAAAAAAGTAAAAATAAATGTTACAAGAAAAATCTAATAAGATATCAAATTGATGGAAGAGGTTAACTTCTAAATATGCATGGGTGTAGTGCGCTTCATGTTAAAGGTAAACTATGCAGTATTGGCAATTTCCTTACTGTTTTCTCGGTTTTTGCTTCTTTTTCGCTGGCTCTGTCATGACAAATGTCTGAGAAACTCCATCGCTACCTTTTTCTAGCCGGTGCCTGACGTGTATGTGTATTAGTGCAGTAAATCAATTCGTTATACTTCCTGACACTGAGACCGTCGGCCCGCCGGCCAACAGTTGCAAGGGTGGTTTTTCCGCTCACAGGCGCTAGGGGAAGCGAGACGGCCACCATTCAACCCGAAAAAAGTCATAAAACCATTCCAATGACTCTGAAGCTGTTAAATTAAGGTAAATTAAGCTAAAAAACGTGCATATTAAGCTAAAAAGCTGCAAAAAAACATTCAGATGAGTTGGCTGGAATCACAACTAGTTACTCCCTTTTAGTCACCAGTATACAGGCTGGAAGCCGTCAAGAAAGATTCTTGCAAGACAAAATGTAATGTTGCAAAAATGTTCTGTGACCTCCGCAAATCACCAGGTTAAAATTTGAATTAAACACAGAGCTGAGAGCCCATTTACTCTCCTTTGAGCTGGAGAGACGTCGACAGAGGCTGTGCCCACATCTCTTGTCTCTCCTCGTGACGGATGGGCGGAAGGCTGGAACAGTGTGGAATATGAATGCAGGGGCAGGGCACGAGGGTTAGGAGGTCACTTAATAAAATGCTAATACCAGCACTTACCGTCCACGCCCTGTCAAGCAAACACGGCCCTCCGGGACTCCACATAGAACAGGGGAATGCTGACTGGAGAGTTCAGCCAGGCCTTTTCTTTATGTACGTCAATTTACTGTAGATATGGCAGTGGATGCAGAGCTGTGAATGTATTGTAGATATGGTGGTGGATGCAGAGCTGTGAATGTATTGTAGATATGGTGGTGGATGCAGTGCAGAGTATTTGTGTGATTTGCAGAATAGGAATTTAGAATGTACTGTACAATTTTAGAATATAGAATTAGAATGGAGGTGATGCTTTTGATAAACACACATAAAACACATCAAATGGTAACTCAATTAATTTTAATTAGTTTAATTTTCATTGTGGTTAAGGAACTATGCAATATTAAACACAAGGCTTCATTAGCATCATGGCCTCACTGGTTAATTTACTTCCTTGTTTACATGTTTAACAGGAATTACTGTTAAATTCATTCTAATTGAGTGTGTGTGTGTGTATGTGTACTGTATGAACTAGCTTTATGGCATTTTTTGTAATTTAAACAGATATGACAAAGCAACTAACTAAGCAACTCCAGTACTGACAATTCTGTATCTCAATTCTGTAGTCTATTACATCCAACCTTTTCTCTCGATAGCAGTTGTGGTGCTGTACGCAAAAACAAAAAAAACAAGCCTATAATTTGTCTGAGCCTAAGCTCTGTGGGAGTTGTTCTCATGACCTCAACGTTGATAAGACCTTGCACTAACAGCTGAGTCACACGTGTGGCACTCTCCAAACAGCTGTGGCTTAAGCAGATCAACACCTCACCCCCCCCCCCAAGGCCAGCTACCTGCCAAGGCGTCACCTGACAGCCTTAAATCCTGCCGCACACGCCAAGTTTTAAATGAGGTATTGCAGTGACATCTGTCGCAGCGAGATACTCAGCACTCTGTCTGTGTGGCTGTGGATAACTTGCTGTTTTTGGGCTAATCACTCAGGGATAGTCATTTGTTGGCCAGCGCATATGGGGGAGTAAATTTCATCAGGAAACTCATTGATCACAGATGTGGAGACTCTTCTGTTGCAGACGGCACACCTACATCAAGGTTTATGAGGACAGAAAACAAACAAACAAACAAATAAACAAAATCAAATCCTCAAATGCTTCCACCCAGTTTATGCTCAGGTGTCGCAGGTTATTTCAATTATGTTGTTTTACAACATAACGTGACTATATTGATGATGACAATAAATGATGATCCATAACAAAGAAAATACTTTTCTGCATTGATCACATGTTGTCCACTCACTCACTGTGATGTCCTCGCTTCATCTGTCAAAGTCCAGTGCATCCGTCTTAATCTGTCTTTCGTTATCTAATTGCTTTGAGGCCGCTGATGCCCTGCTAACATGGCTTACTGGCAGCGATGTTTGGCAGGCTGAACTGGGAAAACATTACCCAGTGTGCACTGCTCCTCTTGGGACTGTCCATCAAGCAAATAACGCTCTGATTACCCCCCCTGTGTACACCTAATCCATCACAGCTTATTAGTGGCCTACGTACATTAGCATATTTTAGCACAAAAGGCAAACCCATTCTAATGTGGAACAATGCCTAGTCTCTAGCCTGGTTTACCTGCCAATAAACACACACACTGACATACACTCATGAGAGAGACTGACACACAGACACACACACACTCATCACATATGCATACACCACACACACAACCACATTCACATACACACAAACAAAACACATACACTCTCATTTAATATACACACACACTCACAAGAGACAGACTCACACTAATTATCTGTCTCGCACACACACACACACACACACACAGATGAAACACATACACTCTGATCTGATATACACACACATACTCATACACACGACACACACACACTCCATGACACATTCACACACTCATAGGTTTATAGACAGTCGGTCAGTGGTATCATTTCTGCCCTGGAGGTAGAGCGCTGAGCTGTCACCATGAGGGTTTCTGAGTCTCTGTTGTTTTCCTTGACTGCAGATGGCTGCTGCCTGCTCATTTGGGGGTTAGTCAAGGGTGAATATATAGTGAGGTTTCCAGCTGCGAACCCCTCACACTCCAGCTGCTACACACACACACACACTACCGGTGTCTGTGGTGGGTGTGTGTGTCTGTCACTTTTCCAAGTGGTGTCAGTAGGATGTGATGTGTGGTCAAGAGTGTATGTAATCTGTATTCATGTTTGGTGTATGTGCTGGTATCTTGGTACTGTGTGTGTGTGTGTGTGTGTGTGTGTGTGTGTGTGTGTGTGTATTTGACATCACTGTGTACACGTGTATTTGTGTGTCTGTGAGTATGTGTGTACACACACACACACACACATATAGTATTTGTGTGTGCTTTTGTTTGCCGTGTGTGTGTAGCTGGCATATCTTGGCAGGAACACATGTGTGCTAAGATAATAAGTGTGCAGTGTCCCAGCAGGGGTCTCCATCTCTGAGAGGGTTTGAGGGCTGGAGCTGACCCCTGCCGGCAGAGTCTGTCCCAGACCCCCTCCAACCCTCCACACACACACACACACACACACACACACACACACCTCCAACCCTCCACACACACAAACACAATTTCAGCGGCCCGATGACCGTGTCTTCGCCCAACAGCACTCCGCTGTAATTACCCAGCATCCCTCAGTCCAGGCGAGGTGCCATACTGACTCCGCAGGGCAAACTAGGGGGTCCCTAGGGAGGAGGAAAAGAAGGAATTGGAGGAACTATAAACTCATGAACAATATTGAGTATCTCCCACCTGTCTGTTGATTCCTGCAAATTCTATCTGCTATTTTGAGTAGGACACGGTGGTCAACTACTTTGAGGTTGTTGTGAATTTGACCTGGTTGGTCTCATTTCTGATATGTTTTGCATTTCCTATTGTCTGATGGTTATGAAAGAAATAAAGTAGGTCTGAAAATTATGGCACTAAGAAGGATTTGGGGTATTATTTGTGTTGAACAATACAGCCCTGTTTTATGTGCTCCGTCACCTGGCCCGTACCTGCATAACTAGTCTACTCGAAATGTGACATACCTCTTCTGACCTACATTTTAGTCTCAGAAAAACTGCAGGTTGTGACCTTCATATGTTCCTTATGATGAGTCTTCCTCAATGATAACCTTCATATGTTCCTTATGGTGAGTTCTACTCAATGATAACTTCCATATGTTCCTTATGGTGAGTTCTACTCAATGTGATCCTCAGCTAGTGACAGTTCTTCAAGAGCTGAGATCTTCTATCAGGCAGATAAGCAATCGGGTTCTTCAGAATCACGCACCAGCAAGTTCTAAAGTCGAATCTGTAACTGCTCTACATTCGGAACAAACAGGAGAACCGCAGTGTCCTCGACGCGATTAACTCTCCTTGTTCCAAGCGTTCTCATTGAGTATTCAGGTCAGGCCTTGCACAGCCTTCTCCTTTTTTCTCACCAGGTTTGAGGTAATCCTCTAAGGAGCTGATTAAGCCAAGTGGCGGCCAGGTAAAAGGGTTAGTGAGGCGGCCCCCAAAGTTACGTGTTACAATATTAACACGTCAGCGTTTCAGCCACTACCTAAATCTCAGTCTGGTATCATTCTCTCTCTCTCTCTCTCTCTCTCTCTCTCTCTCTCTCTCTCTCTCTCTCCTCTCTCTCTACCTCTCCCTCTCTCCCCTTCTCTACCTCCCTCTCTACCTCTATCTCTCTCTCTCTCTCTCTACCTCTCTCTCTCTCTCCCCTCTCCCTCTCTCCCCTTCTCTACCTCCCTCTCTACCTCTATCTCTCTCTCTACCTCTCCCTCTCTCTACCTCTCTCTCTCTACCTCTCCCTCTCTCTCTCTTCTTTATCTTTATCTTTAACCCAACTTTATTGGCATGAACGTTTCAATAACATTATTGCCAAAGCTCAGCTCAGTCAGTCACAAAGCTACCTCTCTCTCTACCTCTCCCTCTCTCTATTTCCTTCTCTTCCTCTCATTTTCTCTCTCTCACTCTCTCTCTCTCACTTTCTCTGTGACTCGCTGAATTCATGTTTAAAAGAGCAGTTGGGACGCACATGTAGCCCATTCCTGCGTTTCCCGTTATTCCCGAGGGCTGACGCAAGGCTTCCACGGAGCCGAGGAGAGGAGTGGTGCGTGAAACGCCACCTCTGCCGACTTCCTCAGGACCATTCCGCTGAATAAATGATGCCATTCCCCCTCATTTGATCTGAATAAAAATGAATAAAAAGACCTCTGCTCTCCGCATGTCTCCTTACCTCTGATAGACCGATGGAATTAAAGATACCCCCTTTCACTGGCAATGCACTTGACACACATTTAATCCTTTAACCCCTTTGGTTAAGAATAAAATGTCTAGATCTCTCACAGGTATTTAGCATTGTGCACCCTGCTCACTTTCCTTTCAGCTTTCTAGCATTTGAAGCCATTGAATCTGAAGCGTGTGAGAGCAAAATGGCGTTTTTGTTCATGGTCTTATATTTGCCTTGAGCGTCTACTCCCTTGCATGCATTGTTTCAATCGCTTTGAATAAAACTGACTGAGAGTAGATTTGAGTTTAGAGTAGAATTCTGAATTATGGTCCTCCTAAATTCAAGTAGGCCTACGCCCACTTAAGCTGAAGCACTTCAGAAGGCTGCACCATACCTGTTTATAAAGAGGAAAAGCATTTGTCCAGTACGTTGGTCCAGTAAACTGACCGAAACCCAAGGTCTAAGCCTTAGTTACAGTAGGAGACATGCATTGATGTGAGTTCCAGGCACCTCCAAGCATAACAGGAGTGTTTTATTGACCACATGAGCTCAATGAAAGAGTGGCGAGCATGGCCAGGGAGTGCTAGCAGGCTCACAGCATTGACAGACGGTTTATGGACAAACATTCATTTGCTAATGGGAGCAGTGGCCGAGAGATGGACAAAGCTCCTCCTCTCCGCTCTTCACTCTTCTCCTCCTCTCTTCTCTCTCCTTTGTCATCCTTTCCTTTCCCTTTGTCTTCCTTTTCCATCTTATGTTCTGCAACTCTTTTTCTGTGTCCCTCATCTTCTCTCCCTCTCCTCTCATCTTCTCTCCTCTCCTGCACCCCAGATCTACTCTCTGGTTATCAGTCCCTTTCCCATCCATTTTTCTCTCTTCTTTTCTCTCCCCGTTTCTCTCTCTCTGCCCTCCTCTCTTCTCTCCCCATTTCTCTCTCTTTGCCCTCCTCTCTTCTCTCCCTGTTTCTCTCTCTTTGCCCTCCTCTCTTCTTCTCTCCCTGTTTCTCTCTCTTTGCCCTCCTCTCCTCCTCATCTCTTCTCTCCCTGTTTCTCTCTCTTTGCCCTCCTCTCCTCCTCCTCTCTTCTCCTCTCCATGTTTCTCTCTCTCTCTGCCCTCCTCTCCTCCTCATCTCTTCTCCTCTCCCTGTTTCTCTCTCTGTGCCCTCCTCTCCTAGCCTAGAAATCTAGACGCGCCCCTAGCGGCAGCATCTTGATGTGGGTCTGGTTCACCAGGCTACTCCTCTCCTCCTCCTCTCCCTGTTTCTCTCTCTCTGCCCTCCTCTCCTCCTCCTCTCCTCCTCCTCTCCCTGTTTCTCTCTCTCTGCCCTCATCTCTTCTCTTCTCAAGGCGAGGACCACTCTAACGCTATGAATATTCCTCCCCATAATGGCCAGCCAGTGTGTTTGATTTTTTTCCAGCTAAAGGGCCTCTTAAGCCCCTCTGTTGTGTAAATATAGGCCCGTCAGAAGGAGCCTGCGCTCACCTCCTCCCCTGCAGCTCCCACAAACATGACTTCATCTGAATGCATATGAGCAAGGGGCTTTTATTTTGTACTGTTTCCGGAGTTTTCTATTGTCTGGCTGCTTTCGCCTCCTCCTGCACTCACAAACACCTGTCCATCACGGGTTCACTTCTTCCTCCACCACCATCTCTGTTTACAGAGGATGGAGGGAGGGTGGAGAAAAAGGAAAGGGAGGAGAGGAAGAGGAAATGGACAGATGGAGATGGAGAGAGAGAGGACAGTGGGAAGGACAGTTAGAGGAGGTGGGAGAATTTAGAGATGAAATAAAAGAAAAGATGGGGGGGAGTATGGGGAAACCAGACAAGGAGAGAGTGATAGAGAAAGAGCACACAGAGATAAGGAAGAGTGGAAAATATTGAAGTATTGATCTCAGTGTGCTGGCGGGTCCTTGTGAAGCGCAGGAGATCTCTGAGGCCTTAGGCTTGTCTCTGAGCTGAGCCTACGCGGCTAGTGGCATTTATTATCCTACAGATGATACATTCAACATGGGTTTGCTTTTCACCACACAAGTGTGTGTGTGACTGAGCAAGATGTGTGTGTGTGTGTGTGTGTGTGTGTGTGTGTGTGTGTGTGTTTGAATGAGAGAATGAGTTTCAATGCCGCAATGGATTTTTCCATGATAATCTGTCAGTCTGGCTGCTTGCTTCGGCCTTGAATGGTGTGTGTGTGTGTGTGTCTATGACAGAGGGATAGAAAGATGGAGAGAGAGAGAGAGTGAAGTCAAGGGAATACATTTTCAGGGAAAGATGCTCTCTCTTTTGTATTATGTAACGTGTACATCAGCTTCTGTGTGTGTGTGTGTGTGTGCATGTGTGTATGTGTGTGTGTGTGTGTGTGTTTGTTTGTGTGTGTTTGTGTGTATGTGTGTGTGCGTGTGTGTTTGTTTGTGTGTATGTGTGTGTGTGTGTGTGTGTCTCCTTTTCTCCAATCAGGGCCTCATCATGATGCTCTTCCATGTTGCATGCAGAGCCACTGACCTTGTCATATGTACTGAGCTCCACCACTAATATGATTGATGGCCGAATGGCAGTGGATTCCGTGGTAACTGTGGCAGCCACACCACGCCTGTTACTGGCACTGTGGAGTGAAAGTGATGGTGTGTGTGTGTGTGTGTCTGTGATGGTGTGTGTCTGTGTGTGTTCCTAGTAAACAAACTCTTGTTAAAAATGACAGCAGGAGTTCTGTCAGTGGACTCCCGGAAACAAACGCGAGGCACATTCGGCGTAGAGGCAGCTGGAGTTGTTTTCGCGCTAGCGTAGGAGAAGAGCTCAAACTGCCGTATGGATTCTCCGCAGAGAGGGAGAACGATTGAGGAAATTGGATTTCACAGCAAATGCAAGCATCGGCGTCAGGGAAAAAAAAGGCTTCCTGATTTGATGTACTGTGTGTGTGCGTGTGTGTGTGTGTGTGTGTGTGTGTGTGTGTGTGTGTGTGTGTGTGTGTGTGTGTGTGTGTGGTACAGTGGATATGATTACATTAGCCCTCTCCCGCTACAGGGGGAACGTTTAATCAGGAGTCTCCGGCCTCCGATCCCAGCTGGAAGACCCAGAGCCGGTGTTCCGACCAGGGAATATTCCGCTCCGAGTCCGACCACATGAACTTATTAACCTTACATAAGCGACACTATCACCCCCATGTCCCTCTTAATATTCCCAGCCAGCCGATACACGGATCAAACCCCTGATGTCACACTAATGGAACACAAATAATTAGGTCGTATTGGTGTCATGTGAGGAACGGGCAGGCATACTGCAGCTATGCATTGGTCAGATGTGGGTCAGTCAGTGGGCTGAGAGGCTCTCAGAGAGGCACAGAAATGTTACGTAAACACTGACATTATAACCTTTGTTCTAATTTGCATCATTGTTTTCATGGAACGCACATAATTAGGTCGTTTGGGTTGATTCAGGCAACAGGGCTGCTGGTTGTGCTGTGTGGAAGAGTGTGAGGGAGATAAAAATAGTATACATATTTGTTTGTGTGTGTGTGTGTGTGTGTGTGATGCTGTTTGTGGTGGGGGTGTGTGTGTGATGCTGTTTGTGGTGGGTGAGAGAGATCGATTCTGTCATGCTGTGTGGTTCTTTGGTGACCTTCACTGGAGGTCAGTGTGGTGTCTGTGTGTGTGTGTGTGTGTGTGTGTGTGCACCCAGTCTAACCACTGAGCATCGCTCGGTTTTAAACCCACAGAGTGTTTACTGCCATGAGTTCCCAGTGTGTTCTCCCAAACACAGACTGTATCAGCGACCTCCCCAGGAGTTCTTAGCCACACACACCACCCTACACACATCACCCTACACACACCACCCTACACACACCACACATCTATATAAATATGTGCATTTATCAGACATCTGGCACATGGTGAGAATAAACCTAGTGACCTTGAGCATGGCTCCATCTTAGGTCAGATACACTGAACCAGATAGAGCATATACTGTATGTGACATCGATTGGGATCTGGCCCCGGTGTGGCTCTGATCTGGCGTAGACCTGCCATGTTTGTACCCTGTGAGGGGCTTACCTTCACGGTTAAAGCCTTACATGTTACAGCTTCATAATGTCATTACACAGTATGAGATTGAAATGCAATTTTAGAGTACCTCCATACTACATGCTACAGCGTATTACACTGAACACAAAACAGTAACAATATACAGTAAGGTTATTAAAGGAGGAACAAAAATAGAAGCACACAGAAATACAGAATGTGCCATGATGCATGATGCAAGCATGACACCCACTCTAATTTTGCTGTGATCCAACGTGTGTTTGCCCTCCAGAATGCAGATCAAGGTCGTCTTCACTGACGTAACCGTGGAGATCGCACGTCAGTGTAACAGGATGAGGTGCATGAGGTAGTGTAGGAAATGTGATCGTGCGGTTTAGAAACAGACACACACACACACACAAACGGTGAGATATTGTGGTGTAGAAACACAAGCCTCTAACACACCGCACCAAGGCGTCGATGCAACATCTGCCCGCCATCACGCACTACCACCACCAGTCCCTTGCGTACACACACACACACACACACACACACACACACACACACACACACACACTCACACACACACACACAGCACGCAGACTATGTTTTCCTCTGTGTATGATATTTCTCCTTAGAGGAAGAATATGGGACACATCCCAGGCTGCCCCCATGACAGCGTGGCCAACGAGTGGTGCGTGAAATCTCTCTCCTAGCACAGCATGACGCAAACGCCTCTCGTCTGTGTGCATGCACATACAGTATCTGTGTGTGTGTGTGTGTTGTATGGTAGACAGGCACTGCTGTGCTAAAATGACTCTGCCTCTGACATAAATGTGAGAAGAGGGATACCTTCCTTCTTCCTCTGGAAATGATACCTTGTAATGTCATTTTGTGTGTGTGTGTATGTGTGTCTGTGTCTGTGTTTGTGTGTGTGTGTGGAGCCTATCTTAGCATAATTCGCTGGAAGTGAGTTATGCCTAACTTTCAAAAGTGACAATAGACTTTCAAACTCCAAAATATTTTTATTTACACGTTGTGACTTATGTATTTATGTTTGTGTATAAATAAAAAAAGCAGAATGGGACACAACAATGTTTCTACTCGGCACTACATTCTCTTGTGTCTCAAAGCACTAGCCACATTTACATGGACACTTATAATCCGATTATAAACGATGTAACAGCTTAATCGGAATGAAAATTCTCATATGTACACCTCAATCGGAATAGAAATGGCTGATCCAATCAAAATTCAATCGTAGTGAAAGAGGTGTTGTACTCCGTTCCTATTCCGATGGATTCAAGCGCTTGAGAGCACCTGATCGGAATAGACCGTACACCATGTAAACAGATGGCACACATTTTTCAATCGTAATAGTTTAATTGGAATGCCAAAACAAACCGTAACCGTGGCTACTGCTACCTGCACACAGACAGTGGAGAGGCGGATGTATCCTCTGAACGACATCTGGAGTTGCCAGCAAACTTAGCCAATTTCTCAATTTTCTCAGCTTGAGAGCACTGCTCTCCCTGTGTCTTTGACCTACATACGGTCTGGTCTATATGTTGTGGAGGAGTGTGGAGGTTGTGAGTATACAGTATGCTACAGTGGAGGGATGTGTGTGTTGGGGGACACAGAATTGATGGTGCAGAACCACCTGTGTACGGGGACTTATATGGGTCAACATCCTGTTATTCTTCCTGCATCATCCTGTTATTCTTGTGTGTGTGTGTGTGTGTGTTTGTGTAACTGATACTGTGTTTGTGTGTGTTGCTAGGCCATTACTCACATACATGTAGGTTTGCTCTTAGCAAAGAAAAAGGTATTGACTGTCTAAAGGCTAAGCTCTCAAAGCACCACCAGAATAAGGTAGGCTGTGTGTATGTGTGTGTGTGTGTGTTTGAGTGTGTGTGTGTGTGTGTGTGTGTGTGTGTGAGAGAGAGAGAGAGAGAGAGAGAAAGATGTGAGTGTGTCTCTTGGCAGGTTTAATGAAACCGAACCATCACAGACATGTTTAATAGTATAGGAGCCCCTATCCAGCAGTGTAAACTGAGCTGTGTGTGTGTGTGTGTGCCTCCCTCCCAGTGCCAGTGTTTGTGTGTCAGTGTGCTCTTTTGTGCCTTTGTCTCTGCGATTGTCCAGTCGATTGTGTCTCTCCTCCACATCGCTCATCAAAGTCCAGCATTGTGCTGCACAATGGCATTCAGGCCGCCAGCCCTGGAGCCTGGACCCCCAGCCAAATAAACATGAACATCTTTACAACCCAGAACATACCCATGCTGTGTTTACAGCTACATCAGCGCACAGTTTAGGCCATCGCTACACCTTCACAACCCACACACACACACACACACACACACACACACACACACTGACACACACACACATACACACACTCTCACACGCAGAATCACGCACACACACACACACACACACACACACACACACACACACACACACACACACACACACACACACACACACACACACACACACTCTGTGACCCATTAGACAAACATGCCCCCACAGTGGAGTCACAAATAATGCATTGTTCCCCTCTGTGGGTTGGTCATTGTAACCCCCCATGAATGCTATAGAATGCTGCTGAAAGGTAGGGGGGTATTAGGTGAACACAACGGGGTGCCTGTGCATGCAGCTCGTTTGGCTGGTGGGGTGGTGCAGGGGGCAGAGATGGAGAATATGGGTCAGGGGGTGACCCGGCCATTGACCCATCACCCCACCACGGCCTGGGCTTTGAAACCCCCCCCCCCTGCACGGCTGTGGAGTTCAACTCTAGACGGTGTGTGACTGAGCTAGAATGTAAAAGATCAAATGCTTCTCATACTTATTCATTTGACTGATGCTTTTATCCAAAGAGACGTTCACTATGTCATTATTACAAGGGCCAGTGTCTCCAGAGCAACTCAGGGTTAGGTGTCTTGCCCAAGGGCACAACGGTGGCAGCCATAACTTCTCTGGATACTACATGCTAGCACAGGTTCTTAGCCACCACACTACCACCACCTCTTCTATTACTACTGTTCATGATGCTACTATTAGCAACAACTACTACTACTACTATCACTATCATAATAGCACTATTACTACTACTACTACTATTACAACAACAACTACTACTACTACTATCACTATCATAATAGCACTATTACTACTACTACTACTACTACTACTATTACAACAACAACTACTACTACTACTATCACTATCATAATAGCACTATTACTACTACTACTAATACTACTACTATTAGCAACAACTACTACTACTACTATCACTATCATAATAGCACTATTACTACTACTACTACTACTACTATTACTATTACTATTACAACAACAACTACTACTACTACTATTACAACAACAACTACTGCTACTACTATTACAACAACTACAACTACTATTACTATTACAACTACTACTACTACTATTACAATAGTACTATTACTACTAACTAAGTACTAATGCCACTATTAGGACCAGTATACAAAGTAGCCGTGCTATATCTACTACTCAGACTACCCCTGATGCTGCTGCTGCTGCCACTATAACTGTCGTTTTATAGGAGTGTAAGCCCTTGCTGTAGGAATGATATAAATGTGCATAACACCACTGTTACAGTTTTCAGTAGTCAGTCCTTCACATCTGATGTTTTAGAGCCAATGAAATATGCCAAGGTGAGACAAGAGACGAGGGGGTCTTCAGCCTTCAGCCCCTCTGGAGAGCAATCTCCATACTAATCTGGCCGCCGTGTCAGACGACGCCTGTAGAGATGGAGATGAGCCCTGAGCTGCGGTGATTTAGCGCTCTCATGTCCAGACACGCGCGGCCTCCGTCTCTGTCTCCGTCTTTCAGGTGAGAACCACAGACCCCAGGACTGGACCGTGGACGGGTTCTGACCAAGACACTCAAGATCTTTGTGTTATTTCTAATGGTGAGGAGAGACTAGCCCTGGTTTTGAACAAGAGGCTTAAGATCTTTGTGTTATTTCTAATGGTGAGGAGAGACTAGCCCTGGTTCTGAACAAGAGGCTTAAGATCTTTGTGTTATTTCTGAAGGTGAGGAGAGAGACTAGCCCTGGTTCTGAACAAGAGGCTCAAGATCTTTGTGTTATTTCTGAAGGTGAGGAGAAACAGGGCGATGTTTTGGGTAATGCTAATGCTTTATGGCCACTGTTGCTATTAGTAGTGCTGGTTAGACACTTTCCAACTAATATTTTTGGGGAACAAATATTCATTTGGATTTGTGTTCCTCAACTCATGGCCCACCTCTGGACAAGATGTTTCTCTAGACCTGCCATAGATGCTATATAGATATTATAATATGGTCATAATGGAGATCTGTATGTAGATCAGTCCTGGGCTGAGCCTCACTGTTGGGCGGGGATCACACTGGAAATAATGAAGCAGCAGTGGTAAGCGTAACGCAACGCTCAGACCATAATAAGTTCTATCTCGTTCCTTAGTAACACAAACGGTTTGCCTAAACTGACAATTGAATACGCTCATGTTGCACTTTGAAAGCTGAACCAAGTTCAACACTCAGCTTGTTCAACGCTAACGTTACGCTAGCACTGCCACCGTTCCACTGCTGAACCATAGAGATCAATAGGAAACCAGTGAGATTCCTGCCTTAGTACGATGTGTGTTTCATTCTCTTCCTCATACTGTGTCCCAGAGGGGAGCAGCCAAGTCTGGACAACCTGGATCTGCCAAAGCTGCTCATGAGGAACTGCACCTGCTCTGAGCTCTAGTTGCGCTGGCACTTCAATCACATCTGAGCCAGAGTCCTGCCATATCTGTGCCATATTCTCTCTCTCTCTCTCTCTCTTTCTCTCTCTCTCGCTCTCTCTACCTCTTTCTCTTTCCTCTCTCTTTCTCTCCCTCTCACTCTCTCATTCTCTCCCTCTCTTTCTCTCTCCTCCTCATCTCTCCATCTCTGTCTAAATTTAGCCCACTCTGCAGAAAATAGCACTGGACTGGCAGGCCCTTTCATTCCCCAACAAGGTCCCTTGTTTCTTTTTTTGCCCCTCTCTCTTTTCTGCCTATTCTATTTCTCCTCCATCTCCCTCCACCCCCCCTCCTCCTCCACCCCCCTCCTCCTCCATCTCCCTCCTCCTCCCCCCCCCTCCTCCTCCTCCTCCTCCCTCCTGTGCTCCGCTCTGCTCCACACCTCGCCGCCTTCTCTGTGTGCCGCTCCATGAATTATTAAGGCAGCGCTGGAGCCCTCATAAATTAGCCATCTCTGAATCCTGGTGTGTGTGTGTGTGTGTGTGTGTGTGAAAGAGAGATAGAGAGACTTTGTTTATGATTGTGTGTATATGTGTACAACACATGAGTATGGGTGTGTATACTTGTGTGTCTAGACATGGATGTGTGTGTATGTGTGCGAGTGTTTGTCTGTCTGTGTTTTTGTATGCATGTGTGTGTGTGCATGTATACCATATGTATGTCTATACATGCATGTGTGTGTGTTTGTGTGTGTGTGTCAGTCCTGATATTTAGTGATTGTTGTCCCCTTGGCCGAGGGTGAGTGTGCTGACCGCCCATGTGGCACCATAGGTGTGGTGTGGCACGCGCCCCAGCTGGACCACTGCTGTCCCCTCCTCCCCCTCCTCCCTCCTCCCCTCCTCCTCATCCTCATCCTCCTCCTCCTCCTCCTCCCCCTCCTCCCCCTCCTCCTCCTCCTCCTTAAACCCCCAGCAGATAAATCTCTGGTCCTTTATCGCCCGGAGTCCTCTCCTGGCATGCGCCAACAAGCAACAGGGGCACAACTGGAGGAATTGATGTATGTGACCGCTGATTGTGTGGGTGTTTATGTGTGTGTGTGTAATGTCTGTGTGTTTAAGTACATGCATGTGCATTTACGTGTGTGTGTGTGTGTCTGTAATTTGGGTGAGTAAGTACATGCATGTGAATTTACGTGTGTGTGTGTGTGTGTGTGTGTGTGTGTGTCTGTAATTTGGGTGTTTACGTACATGCATGTGCATTTGTGTGTGTGTGTGTGTGTGTGTGTGTGTGTGTGTGTGTGTGTGTACCTTTGTACAGTGTGAATGTAAGTTTGGAGGCATATCCACTCACAGGGGACAGATTTACATTTACAGTCATGTAGCTGGAGCCACTGCAACACTGCTGCTGGGTTAACAGCACAGAGAGCCATATAAACACACACAAACTCACATGAACAAGCACAGGAAATATTCCTCTCTCTCTCTCTCTCTCCCTTCTTCTCTCTCACTCTATTCCACTTTCACTCCCTCCCTCTTTCTCTCTCTCTCCCCCTCTCTCTCTCACTCCAGAACACTCATAGACAGACCCATAATTAGTCATCGGGCTGCATTTTTTGGAGCCAGGGTCAAATAATTAGTCTGCTGGCGGGCTGTGTACACTGATAAATGGCGTATTGATTGGTTCCTGATCTGATTAAGGCCGGTGCTAGGGCGTCTGTTGGAGAGCCAGCTTTCTCTTCTGTCGCTTTCTTTTTCTCTCTCTCTCTCTTTCTTTCTCCGCGGAGGAGGAAAGGCTTGTCTCAGCACCATTCATTGTGTGTGTGTGTGTGTGTGTGTTTGTGTGTATTTGTGTGTGTGTGTGTGTGTGTGTGTGTGTGTATTGTGCATGTGTGTGTGTGTGTGTGTGTATTTGTGCATGTGTGTGTGTTTGTATTTGTGAGTGTGCGTGTGTGTGTGTGTGTGTGTGTGTGTGTGTGTATGGCTGAGTTTGGCCATTAGTGTGTGTAGAGTGTAATGATGTTGAGTGTGATGTATTTGTAACCCCGATGATTAAATGCTTAAGTGGATGCTGTATTGTGCCTAACCCACACATTGAAAGCTGGTAAGAGAGTGTGTAATATTGTTAGCAGGTGTGTGTGTGTGTGTGTGTGTGTGTATTTGTGTTTGTGTGTGTTTATAGCGTGGTTAGAGAAAGTAAAGTGTGGTTTGGAAATCATTTTACCCTTCTTACAAATAGAGCTATTAAGAGAGTGTGTACTAAGGAATTGTGTGCAATGTGTCAGCATAACTCAGTGTGTGTGTATGTGTGTGTGTGTGTTTGTGTGCATGTGCATGTAGCATGCACATAGAGTTTGTGAGAGCCTGGTGCGTACACACACACACACACACACACACACACACACACACACACACACACGCATTGAAACACTGTCACAGCCTATTACAGTGTTGTGCAGGCATTAGGCAGAGCGTGTGCAGGCCTTAAGTGGCAGGCAGCGTGTATCCTGTAAACACAACACACACTGTGAGAGCTGGGCTTGTTTTCGCTTGGGCACATCTTCTTACTGAGTAGCCATTGCTGTGCAACCTCTCTCCCAGTCACAAGTCAAGTCACGTTACTTGTATTGATGTAGCACATTTCTGTAGGCACAGAGTGCAGCCCAAAGCGCTCCACACACAAGACTGACACACAAGACAAAAGATGGCGGACGGAGCGGCGTAATCGCCAGCGTACCCGTGACAACCACCACACAAATGAGGTGGAGGAGCATCTTCCTCCCTGTGCCAGGCTGTGAAGGACTAGTAGGTTAGTCAGAGCATCCGCTGGCCTGGATTGATTGCTGGGACTGAGGCAGGTAATGGAGTGGTGGTGGCTAGTAAGTAGACCTTAGTGCTTTTAAGGGCCAGTGGGTGGGGGTGTGGGTGGGGTGGGGGTGGGGTGGAGGCTGTGATTCTTACGTGCCGCTGGCTGCTTTCAGAGGCCGTGCCTCCGCTATATGTCTGAGTGTGTCCACTGGGAGGGACACTCTGAATGGCGTTAATGGACCCCACTGAAGGCTCCATATCACTCGCCATCACTCACTCCATCAGTCTCTCTCTCTCGCTTTCTCTCTCTCACTCTCTCTCTCACTCTCCTTCTCACTCTCTCTCTCTCACTGTAAGAGTAATAGATCACTGAGCTGAAACAGTGACATTAAAAAAAACTTCCTCCACACACATACACACACACACACACACTCAGACACTTACAAGCACTCATGCACACCACAGATCATTCAGTTCCACAACACAGACACACACACACACACACACACACAGTCACAATAGCAGGCAAGCCTATTCCATTACTGAATGATTAACGTTTCTAAGGCGATGGCTGTCCTCATTTTCAACGTTCATGCCAGCGATCCATCCCAATCTGTGCCATCGCCATCATCGCCACTGCCACGTCTCTCCCTCAGGAAGTTGGCATCCTGTGTGGCATCAGAAGATTAGCCCTCTCCATATGCCCAGGCCATGCCAACCAGACACAGCCTGCTCTAATTGCCTTGCATTGCCAACGCTAGATGCCAGTCTACCAGAGCCAGTGTACCAATACCCCCCCTCACCCACTCCCTCTACTACCCCCCAGCAGTCCTCTATGGTTGCGCCATGGGAATGCCAGGGCTCATGGGTGGCATACCGCTCGGCGTTCCTGCGGGATTGGCATTGTTTTAGCGTGAGCCGTGGCGCCGTCCATGCATGCCAACGATGACTGGCCAATCACAGCCTTGAGCTGAAGGGCAAATTAGCCTGGAATTACTCTAACAAACAGTCTAACAGGGAAGGAATGTATTAGGGATAAGTATTTGATGTCAAATAGTTTAACATTATATAAATTAAAGAAATCATAAAAACAGGGCAACAGGGGAATTTATGTGTTTCTTTTTTACACAATAATGGTAAAATGGAATAATTTATTAATTCAGACTTGTTTATATGTAGGTTAACAATGCTTAAAGGGGGCATGCATATTATTTCTCCATAGTGAGACGGGTTGGGAATGTGACATCTGTGTAGGAGTTGGTGTTTATGTAGTTGTGCGGTTTGGCTGGTCTAATTGGGCGTAGGGATGTGTGTGTGTGTGTGGGGGGGGTGCTTCTCTGAGTGATGGAGTGGAGTATAAATGCTCTGAATTAAAGATTAAAGGCGCTGGAAGATGTTCGAGTGATGACACAGCACTCCTGTATGTTTGTGGTGAGTGACTCTGTGTGTGTGTGTGTGTGTGTGTGTGTGTGTGTGTGTGTGTGTGTGTGTGTGTGTGGGCTCATTCATCCTGGGAACAGGGGGGTTGGTGACAAAGAAAAGACAGACAATGTGTGTGTGTGTGTTTGTGAGGGAGCAAGTGAGTGAGTGTGTTTGTCAGTGAGAGTGAGCATTACCAAGCAACATGAGAGAGAGAGATAGAGAGCGCCAACAAGAAAGAGACCAATGGGCTGTGTGCTTGTACGGTTTCCATGCCGACCAGTGGGAATCGGAGCATGCTCAGTGGCTCAGGCTGGCTCTCGTGCTTCAACAATAGAGAGAGCGAACGTCAGAGAGCTCTCACACACATGCGCGCGCCGACGCTCACACACATACACACACACACGCAAACACACACACATGAAGAGCTCTCAAGCGGGAACTGGAGCTAGAGGCTCAGTGCTACACCCCGCTGAACCGCCTTACATCTTACGAGGTGAGTGTGTTAGCTCTCTCTCTCTATCTCTCTCTCACACTCTCCCTCTCTCTTTCTCTCTTTCTCTCTCTCTCTCTGTTCAGCATTGTGGAACATGCTATCTGAATGCAATCAGATGCCGTTTCTTGCCTCTGGGACAAAGTGATGAAGGGATTATAATAGACTTTGGTGGTAGTTTTCTGGGACCTTCTGGGCGGTTTTATTGCTGTAGGTCCTATGGCTCAGGCAGTGTGTGTGTGTGTGTGTGTGTACGTGTGTGTGTGTGTGTGTGTGTGTGCATTTAAGATAGTGGTGACATTTCTTTTGATTATGAGTGTATTTTCATACTCTGTGAAGTCTGTTTTGGGAGTACGTGCAGCCAGTAGGATTTCACAGTTAAAGCAGCGCTCGTCCCCTCCTGCGATATCAGAGGAGGTTCTCTCCAAAGCATTTCAAACAGAGGCAGCAGGATATCGAAGAATTATTTTCATCCATTTCAAGTAGGGTGTCTTTTTGCCTTTTTTTTTTTTTTTTTTTTGAGGAGTCAAACGTGTGAGTCGTGTGGCCAGGGCTTTTCCTGGGCGACAGATGTGTGTGTGTGTGTGTCTGTGTGTGTGTGTGTGTGAGAGTCATGTGGCGAGAGCTCTTCCTGGGCGACTGGTGCCACTCGTCTCTACTCTCAGTTGGAGTGTGCCAGCGTGAACATTGCGGAGACATCCAAGGAAGCTGCAGGGGACTGAATATCATTTGCAGACTGACGGCTCTCTCTCTTCTCTCAAAGTAAAGCGGAGAGGGGAGGAGAGGAGAAGAAAGGAGGGGAGGAGAGTAGGAGAGGAGAAGAAAGGAGGGGAGGAGAGAGGGGGGGGTCTTGAAGTGGTGCAGACAGAATGGGTCTGTCTCTTCACCTCTTTTATTTAGCTTTTAAATGGTTTGAAAAAAGATGGACATTCTTACAGTACACACAGACACATTCAGACAGAACAAGCACCACTCACAGGCATACACACACGCATATACACACACAAACACATGCACATGGACACACACACGCGCACACACACACACACACACACACACGCGTGCGCACACAAACACTCTCTCTCTCTCTCTCTGTCTCTCTCTCTACTTCTCTCTGTGTATGCCGTTGTTGTTTGTGTGCTTATGCAAACACAGGGATGGACAGCATAGGCACGTAAGGCCGTCTGCACGGTCCGGTGCTAGACGAATAGGTCAGCCTGCATTTGTTCTGTTCAGTCACCTCGGGCCACCCACCCATCCACCAGCATAGCACCCATGCAGTACTCTGGCGCCCGCCCCTGCCAGCTCACTCTGACCTGGTCCATCATACTAACCCCCACAGCCCTTTGCTGTTATCTGCTCCCAGGGCTGCGTAGATGGCCGGGTCTGGCTGGTCATCGAGCAGGACCATTGATTTATGGGCTGGGCATATGGGTGGGGATTTGTGTGTGGTGGGGCAGCACTGGGCATTGACTGGGTCGGCTGCCCTCCACACACTCATGGCACCCTCTGGCATGTGGGAGAGTGAAGGAGAGAGAGAGAGAGATGGGGATGGAGGGAGTGAGAAGGAGGGAAGTGACAGGTAGATGAGAGAGGGAGAGGAAGAGGGAGATAGAGAGAGACAGAGAAAGAGAGAGGGGGAGATCTAAAATGAATGAATAAAACAGTACTGGCTGGCAGCAGCAGGACTCAATATTTCATCCGCAGAGAGAAGATCCTACTTAAAGCTGAGAGAGGGGGCAAAGACAGAGGGGGGGTCGTCACGATATACACATGCTCACACACACATGCACAGGCTCAAACACAAACACACACACACACACATTCTCAGGAAATTGGAAAATAAATTGATGTGACACATTCAGCTTTGCAAAGTATCATTCAGTGGAAGATCCTTTTCTGTGTTATCGAGGCAGCAATAAAGCTGAGAGGGGCGAGTGAGAGAGAAAGAGATAGAGAGAGGGAGAAAGAGAGAGAGAGGGAGAAAGAGAGAGAGAGAAGGAGAGAGAGAGATGGAGAAAGAGATGGAGAAAAAGAGAGAGAGGGAGAAAGAGATAGAGAGAGAGAGGGAGAAAGAGATGGAGAAAAAGAGAGAGAGGGAGAAAGAGATAGAGAGAGGGAGAGGGAGATATGAATTCAGGGTCACACTCACAGGACCTGCAGATAGATAAAAAATGTGTGTCTAGCATGTTCCCTCCACCCATACACACTCTCCATACTGAGTCCCTGCGGTAAGCACCGTGCTGCTACTGGGGTGTCAATAGGAGTCAATAGGTCATCATGGCCTTCATGTTGGACAACTACAAGCACAAAGCGTCCCCTCTGCCCATAGCACAGCCTTTAATGACCACTTTAATGAACATGACCAGTATGCCTGAGAGGCACACCCTTATCAGTGGTCAGACGGAATGCTCATATCATTATAGGTGGAGGTGTTTTTACATTTATTGTTAGCACTGTGGTTTGCTTTTTAGAGCCTTCGGGCTTCCTTTTTTGGAGCTATTTAGAGGAACTCTTATAGGAATTGTTAGACCCGCCAGTCAGAAGTTCTTGAATCGCATGAGGTCCCGTAGACCTGAACAGCGCCCATTTTAGGATAGCGGCCCGTACCCTTTTCAAACAACCTGAAATAAATCTTTATGCTAAATATTGCACATTATCCCCGCAAACTGGCCCGGCCTCAGAGCATTCCATTTATGTCCCTTGGACACTGCTTGTCCCTGCCTCTCGCCGCTTTCAAAGGTTACTTGTGATGCAAATGTCACCAGTGAAAATGTTGCATCTGTTTATGGAGCAAACAGTGCCGTGGTGGTGGCAGTGATGGTGGTGGTGGTGGTGGCTGCAGATGGTCAGCCAAAGAGTTTGATGGTGTTTTTCTGTGTTTCTAGGAAAAGTGTTTGCTAGGGGGTTTCAAAGGGGGTACAGTACTGTATGTCTACTGATAAGCCCTGTAGAAGCAGTTAGCCCCCCCATGCTAATGCTAACAACCGTAATACATCCACCACAAACCCCAATTCCCTTCACACACACACACACACACACACACACACACACACACACAGATACACACACAAACACATACGAACACACACACACACACACACGCACACACCCAAACACATATATGCAGTGTGCACACATGCACACACAGCCACAGGGGTGGCAAACAAGCTCTACCCAAGGAGGGCTCATTTGCAATTTAAAAAGCCTCTGTTGCACATCTGCACACGGGCGGAGCGATGGAGAGGAGAGGAAGAGGAAGAGGAGAAGAAGAGGAGGCGTCTGGATTCTCCAGCCCAGTCATGTAGTGGCTGAATGGGAATCATGAATCGGCTGAGCTGAAAGGGAAACATTTGCATTGTGTGGAACGGACTGGACGCCCGGTTTCTTTTCACTTTCCCAATTCCAATTGCAGGTACAATAGCAGTGGGAGAATAGGAGACAGAGTGAGTCCACAGCACAACAGACAGACATGCTACTGTGCGCAGTGACAAAAGGGGTACGGCTCACCAGCATGTAACAAAGACAATGTGTTTCAGACGTCAGGTTAAACACAGCCTGGAATATTTCTGTTTGCCTCAGTGGGGTTTGGGTATACCGTATACGCAATATGCTTCAGTTCTATGTGTTCTGTCTGTCTGTGTGTGTGTGTGTGTGCGCGTGCGTGCATGCGTGTGTGTGCGGGTACAGAGGTGTGTCTGTGTGTGTGTGTGTGCGTGCATCTGTAGGTGTGTGTGTGTGTAAGTTGATAAATCCCTGGCTGCAGTGGATAATACCCAAGGTCAACATGGGTGCAATCAAAGGGAAACCAGAAGGCTTGTGTCATGTCCAGCTCCAGCCTCATGTTCCCCCTCACAGTGCACACGGACAGGGCCGTGCTCCGTGCCTCTCTACCCAGGATGCACTGCAGCCTTGGTCTAATCCCACTGGACTGTGCTGTCAGGGCGGAATGTTCGGGCTCGTTAGTTGCCGTGGTGCCGGCACGGAGACGAGGGACAGCTGATCAATGGCCCTCTTCCTCCCTCTTAGTCACCGCCCTAATCTCCCCCTCTCTCCTGGAGTCGCCTGCTGACCAGCACACACACACACACACACATACAGTACATACATACATATTCACACAAACACACACACACACAGAAATACACACACAGAAACACACACACACACAGACAGTACACACACACACACACACACACACACACACACACATACAGTACATACATACATATTCACACACAGACACACACACATACAAGTACATACATACATATGGGAGAGAGAGAGTGGGGAGAGAGAGAGAGTGGGGAGAGAGAGAGAGAGAGAGAGAGAGAGAGAGAGAGAGAGAGTGGGGAGAGAGAGAGAGAGTGGGGAGAGAGAGAGAGAGTGGGGAGAGAGAGAGAGAGTGGAGAGAGAGAGTGGGGAGAGAGAGAGAGAGTGGGGAGAGAGAGAGAGAGTGGAGAGAGGAGAGAGAGAGTGGGGAGAGAGAGAGAGAGTGGGGAGAGAGAGAGAGAGTGGGGAGAGAGAGAGAGAGAGAGAGTGGAGAGAGGAGAGAGAGAGAGTGGAGAGAGGAGAGAGAGAGAGTGGAGAGAGGAGAGAGAGAGAGTGGAGAGAGGAGAGAGAGAGAGTGGAGAGAGGAGAGAGAGAGTGGGGAGAGAGAGAGAGTGGGGAGAGAGAGAGAGAGAGAGTGGAGAGAGGAGAGAGAGAGTGGGGAGAGAGAGAGAGAGAGAGAGAGAGAGAGAGAGAGAGAGAGAGAGAGAGAGAGAGAGAGAGAGAGAGAGAGAGAGAGAGAGAGAGAGAGAGAGAGAGAGAGAGAGAGAGAGAGAGAGAGAGAGAGAGAGAGAGAGAGAGAGAGAGAGAGAGAGAGAGAGAGAGAGAGAGAGAGAGAGAGAGAGAGAGAGAGAGAGAGAGAGAGAGAGAGAGAGAGAGAGAGAGAGAGAGAGAGAGAGAGAGTGGGGAGAGAGAGAGTGGGGAGAGAGAGAGAGAGAGAGAGAGAGTGGGGAGAGAGAGAGAGAGAGAGAGAGAGAGAGAGAGAGAGAGTGGAGAGAGGAGAGAGAGAGAGTGGAGAGAGGAGAGAGAGAGTGGGGAGAGAGAGAGAGAGAGAGAGAGAGTGGGGAGAGAGAGAGAGAGTGGGGAGAGAGAGAGAGTGGGGAGAGAGAGAGAGAGAGTGGAGAGAGGAGAGAGAGAGTGGGGAGAGAGAGAGAGAGAGTGGGGAGAGAGAGAGAGAGTGGGGAGAGAGAGAGTGGGGAGAGAGAGAGAGTGGGGAGAGAGAGAGAGAGTGGGGAGAGAGAGAGAGAGAGAGAGAGAGAGTGGGGAGAGAGAGAGAGAGAGAGAGAGAGAGAGAGAGAGAGAGAGAGTGGAGAGAGGAGAGAGAGAGAGTGGAGAGAGGAGAGAGAGAGAGTGGGGAGAGAGAGAGAGAGAGAGAGTGGGGAGATAAGAAAAAGGGGGGTGTACACAGAAAATAAAAGAGTCTGCTAACCAGACAGACAAATGAGAGCGCTTTAAAGAAGACCGAGAACAAGGAGACATTTGGAGCTCACTGGATTGCCCTGTGCCCTGTGCAGAGTTTCTGGCAGCATGTGCCTCTGCACTCCCTTACACACATTAAGCAATGCACTCACCCTGTGTGTGTTATAAACATTTTCACCATGTGTGTTTGAAGCATTCCCCTATGGTATGTGTGTGTGTGTGTGTATGTGTGTGTGTATGCGTGTGTGTGTGTGTGTGTCATGTTCTGGTGTGGATTTGAGGCAGGAGCATCCGTCAGACAGGGGAAGGGGGTAGTTTGGGGGGTTGGGGGATTATCGACGCGGTAGCGAGAGGGGAGTTGTGAAGAGGAGGCAGGTATAGAGGTGTCGGGCTGCAGACGCGAGGAGAATGTCTATCAGTCCTGTCTCCTCTCCTCTCCATACTTTCTCTCTCCTCTCCCCTCCCCTCCCCTCCTCCTCTCCTCTCCTCTCCTCCTCCTCCTCTCTTCTCCCCTCCTCTCCTCCCCTCTCCTCTCCTCTCCTCTCCTCTCTCCTCTCCTCCCCTCTCCCCTCTCTCCTCTCCTCCCCTCTCCTCTCCTCTTCTCTCCTCCCCTCTCCGCTGCTCTCTGCTCCTCGTGAGCTTGTGGAGCCAGTGAGGGGCTTAGCACATCAACTCAAGGACAGCATCGTCAAAACAGACAAAAAGACAGCCAGGAGTGGGAAGAGAACGGAATGACTCTCTATCCATCTATTTCTATATCCCTCTATCTTCTCTATCTCTTTTTTTGCTCTCCCTTTTTCCTTCTCCCTCTATCTTCCTCTCTCACTCATTACTGTCTCTCTCTCTCTCTCTCTCTTGCTCGTTCTTTCTCTATCTGAATCCTTTTTTTCCAATTTCATGTCTCATCATTTTTCTTTCCCACTCCTCTATCTCTCTATCCCCTCTCTTCCCCCACCCTCATTCATGCATGTCTTTCACCTCTTCCATGTCTCTACCTCTCCTGCTCTCTCTCTACCTCCCGTATGCAAACTCCTCTTGTCAGTGAGTCATGTCACCATCTGCCACTTAGTGTTCCTCTGCCTGATTACTGACTCTTTGTTTTTATCAACCGAGCTGGATAGATTACTACACTCCCTCCCTCTCTCTCCTCTCTCACCTCTCTTCCCTTGCTCACTCTCTCCACCACTCTCTTCCCTCACTCTCTCTCTCCTCCATCACCTCTCTTCCCTTGCTCCCTCTCTCCTCCCTCTCATCACTGTGCTCCTCCTCTCTCTCATTCCGTTTGATATATTCTCCCCTTGTGCCCTTTCCTTCTCCTCTGTCCTCTTTTCTCTCATTCCTTCTGTCATTTATGCATATTTTCTTTGTCTCTATCGCTCTCTCTTTACCTCTTATTCCTCATTCCTTCTTCTCTTCTCCCTTCTTTCTTTCTTTTTGTTTCCTTTCCTCTTCTTTTCATTCCCCCATTCTTGTTGTCCTCTCCCTCCCTCTCTCCCTCCCTCCCTCCCTCTCTCTCTCTCTCTCCCCCTACGTTCCCCCTCTCCCTCTATGTTTCCCTCGCTCCTGAGATTGATCGTCCCCAAGGGGTCAGCACACAGTCAGGCCTGTGGGTCAGGTTGCCATTGAGACCGTCTCCATGGATCTGAATCTTTATCACGACCTCCCCCTCAAACAAACATTACCGCCGCCAGTACAGCCCCATAAATAACAAACAATAACAACAACAACAACAACAACAACAGCAACAACACAGAACAACACAGAACAACAGCAGTGTGAAACCTAGAATAGTCTTCAGAGTTAATGAACAGAGAGAGCCTTGGGCTTTAACAGGAGAGCATAATATGTGATGTTTGCTGTTTGGCTCTGCCGTCCATAAATAGATAAAGGATTCGCTTCTTTGACCTTCTATGAGCATTGCTTTCTTCTGATGTCCTTTAATGAGCCGTTCGTTTGTTAAAACTGGAAACAGCAGGAAATGGAAGTGATTACAGCAGCGATGTTTATGAGAGTGTGGAATTTTTTGCCACTTTTTTTCATTAATTTTCATGAAGCTTTAAGGATCGTTTGTTACCATTTGCAGTGTTTGTTTCATATACCAGGTTAGAAAGAAAAATGGCAGAGACGGTGATGCTCTTAGCTGAGCAATCTGATGCCACTGCAGTTCTGTTTTGGATACACAGCTCTGGGGATCATGTTGTTAACACACACACACACACACACACACAGGTCAGAAGTGACTCAAACTGGTGGAGAGACTCCAAGATACTGTCAGTGTCTTCTTCTGTGACTGAAGATGTATCACGTTTAACCACTGGGTTAGATAACTTGAGGTTTGTTTCACCACTCACTCACTCACTCACTCACTCATACACACACACACTCACTCACTCACTCACTCACATACTCACTCATCTGCTTCATCAGCCTGAGAGGCAATTACCCCAACACAGCCTCCAGTCACTCAGGGTAAAATCGGCTTACTATTGGTTACATCACACACACACACACACACACACACACACACACACACACACACACACACACACACACACACACACACTCATGTACACACTGCTGCAGCTCCCATATATCTTGTTCTACTCTCAAACACACACACACACACACACAGCTGTCGTGCATCTTGCCCGGCGCACACACACACGGGGTGCTTGTGTTTGCATGGTACAGTAGCTTACATAAGCTCAGCTGTGCTGTTTTGTTGTTGTTATTATTATTATTATTATTACGAAGGGAAGTTGGCCAGAGTGATTTTGCACTGGAGATATTTGCATGTGTGTGTGTGAGTGTGTGTGTGTCTGTGTGTATGTGTGTTTTTGTGCATGCAGACTGGACGATGTTTAGGCTACTGTCTGTGCGGCTCTGCTTAGAAAATCTCATGAATCCCATTAGTGTGTGTGTGTGTATTTGTCTTTATTGTGTGTCTGCAGTGGCAATCTCATAGCCCCTGTGAGAGCAAGATGCCTTAGATTGATGTGTGTGTGTGTGTGTTTATGTGTGTGTGTGTGTTTGTGTGCGTGTGTATTGGCTCATGCACTGCATTTGTATGTGTTTGACTGACTGGAACTCATTCCACTGATTGATCTGGCATGTACACTCTGATATTGGGAGGCCGAGTCAGGCTCTGATCTATCTCTCTTTCAGCCTGACTGACCACCTCCCTCTGTGTGCCCAGGCCAGTAATGATATCACATATAAGAGCACACACACATTCATTAATTAAACACAGCCACTCACAACAACGCCCGGCACACAGACACACACACATACACACACACACACACACACACACATACATATCCATTAATTAAACACAGCCACTCACAACAACGGCCGGCACACAGACAGTGATCCAGTCTCATAGTGACAGGTCTGCTCTCTTACACCAGACGCTGGACGACTGATTGACCTCATGATGGACATGTCCTGAGGTTTGGATTCTGATGAAGACGTTGTGCATTGAAGCGTTGCTACTATTCTTATTCTCTAAGTTATTCTTGTGCTCCGGCTCCTCGTGTGGGTTCAGTCATGTGGCGCGTGGCCCGCTGAGGCTTGCTCTTTCCTGAGGCTTCCCTTCATTTACACTGAGGAAAAAGGAGCCTTAGGTGTTTTTCCTTGAGGCCGTCTTTGGGTTGGTCTCCATAGAGGAATAGTGTTAGTGTAAATAAGAGACAAAGCACTGATAGAACGTTCGTTTTATAGTGACTTCCTGCCATTTTAGAACTTCATGAGAAGATTGTACACCGAAGGCTTGTTTCTTTCTAAAACAAAGATTTTCTTTGGAACCTTCTGCCCTCAAACCATAAACGACCTTTTATCAAGAATCCAATGCAGTACACTTCCATGGAAACTTGTTTGTGAATATAGAACACTGTTAATGAGAGTCATTATGTGCATATCTTTCTCTTTTATCCACTCTTTATACATTATCATCATTTGTTTACTGTTCCGCAATAACAGTAAATAACTTGCCTTGCCTCCCAGCTGTGTGCCACTCCTACTGGGCTTTGTGTGCTGCACATCACATGAGCCAAAAGCCTTCTAGGGAAATGTGAAGCGTGGTGGATTGTTTCTCCAAGTCCCTTACTGTATGTATGGGCCAGTCCTTGGCCCTAATGACCCTGTCTGGCTGCAGTAGCTGAGGGGTCACCTGTGTGTATGATGGCAGGTGATGTGCTATTAGTGTACAGAACAAACACTGAACCACACACACACACACACACACACACACACACACACACACACACACACACACACACACACTCTCTATCTTTCTCTCTCTCTCACACACACACACACACACAAACACACACACACACACACACACACCTGCCTCTTACACACCTGCTGCATTATGGATGATAACAGGTCACACCTCGTTGCCATGAGATATTCACCGCATGGAAAAACAGCCCTTTAACCTCAACACACCTTTTCTCAGCAGAGCATTGTGTCATACACACACACACACAGGCACGCACACTCACATACACACACACACACTATACATATGCATGCACATATACATACATGAACACACACACTGGTGCACTTGCACACGCACACACACAGACACACACACACAGACACACACACACACACACACACACACACACTCTGTTGAACCTATTATGCCCTGTGTGCCATGTCAGAGTGCTATGAGTGCGCTGTTCTCCCACGCAGTGTAAACAGCTCACACACTGACACACTGGCATCCCGCATCTCATCTCCACTCAGATCTTTTCACAGTGCTATACCAGGGATGACATACACACACACACACACACACACACACACACACACTACTCTACTCTGTGATGTCTAACGCTCTCCTCCTGAGATCAGCCCTCCTTATTAGCATCTGGTTCACCTCACCCTACTCTACTCTCTCTCTCTCACTTTCTCTCTCTCTCTCTCTCTCTATCATATGTACTCTGCCCTCTCTCTTTTTCTTCCCTCTGCACTCTGTACATCTCTTTCTATTGTCTTATCTCTCTCTACTCAAATTTCCAAATTTCTATCTCTCGTTTCTCTCTGCTTCTCCTCATCTTTCATGCCTTCCCCATCTCTATCACGTCTTTTTTTACTGTATGTCTCCGACTTCTGTTGTCACCAGTCTCTGTTTGCATGTCTTTGTCTTGTCAGCTGCAGTTGGATGCCCTGTTCAACACGTTCTGTTAGAATTCAGGCTGCACTTCTCACCCCAGCTCCTCTCCAACCTCCTCTCCTCTCCTCCATCTGCCTTCTCCTCCTGTCATATTCCCCCTCTCCTCTCCCCTCTCCTCTTCCATCCTTCCTTCCTCTCCTCCCCATCTCTCCCCTCCACTCATCTCCTCTTTCCCTTCCCTCCATCCTTCACCCCCCCCCCTCTCTCTCTCCTCCTGCCACTGCTGTCAGGTAATAGAGAGACTCTGCACTTCATTAGGGAGGGAGGATTTGATTATACAGGGTGTTTCTGCTGTTGCTCAGCTGCCTGATCTCTCCACTCTTCCTGGCTTTGTGAACGCTGCACTGTCTAAACTCACTCACTCACTCCCCCTCATATCGTTCCTTTTCTCTCTCTCTCTCTCTCTTTCTCTCAAACAATGGGCTTTCAGGCTTCTGACAGTACACAGTTTAACCAATTGTGTTGGCAGGCACTCTGTCAGACTGACAATGTGCTTGTCTTTAGGGAACAGCGTTTATTTTCTCTGAATGCAGCACATCCACCCCGATCTCTGTATTAGCGACGTCTCCGACCCAGGAGGTCGCCTCAGTCTACCGACACCCCCCCCCCCCACCCCCCCCTGTAATTCTCCTAATGCTTCCTCCTATGGTCAAATGGATTGTATTGACTGAACCAAACGAGGGCTGGAAGGGTTTCTCTGTCTACCTAAAACCCGTGGGGATGACCCAGATGACCACGGATAGCCCCCTTTAGCAGATATTGCAGATCAGCAAGCTGATCCGTCAATAATGACACAAAGAGGGCTCCATCTTACTGACTGCTCTTGAGCCAAAAAAGGGTGGAAAAAGGTTCTCTGTAGAACCATCCACCTTCTAAAGAATGTATAAAAGAACCAAAAGAACTAAAAAGTTCAACAACCCTTTGTGATGTCATAAAGAGGGTTATTGTGAGGGAACCATCTCTCCAGTGACGCCCCACCTGTTTACCCCCATGCCTCTCCCCACCTCTAGAAGGGTCTGTGAACCCCATGGAGATCTCTGGGTAGTCGCTGATCACTAATAGCCTTACACCATCCCCTGGCAGATAGGGGAGATCTGTGAGCCGATTGATGGGTAATGGCACAGAGACGGCTCCTCTCTCTCTCTCTTCTGACCTCTGTGACCTGCTCAAGACAGATCAGACAGGGGCTTCTGAAGGAGGTGTAGTGGGGGATTCATTTTGCCTGGTCCACAGGTTCCACACCAATAGGATGAGCCACAATCACACTAATACGTTAGTGTGTGTGTGTGTGTGTGTGTGTGTGTGTGTTCATGTGTGTGTGTGTGTGTGTGTGTGTGTGTGTTTGTGTGTGTGTGTGTGTGTGTGTGTGTTAGTGTGTTCATGTGTGTGTGTGTGTGTGTGTGTGTGTGTTGTGTGTGTGTGTGTGTGTGTGTGTGTGTGTGTGTGTGTGTGTGTCTTCTCCTGTAAGCTACTTGAGATAGAACAGTAGCGTGAAGCGTGTAATTTGCAGCTGATACCCTCCTATTATGTGTTCCAATCCTCTCTTCTCGTAATGCCACAGAGAAACTGCAAAAGCAGCACTAATTACTACAGAGCTCAGCTCCTAGACCTTCTCCTTCTAATCAACAAACACATGGTACATAAAAGCTAAAAGTGAATTCAAATAAAAGGATGTGCGACATGCATTAATGCAACTGTTAATGTATGTATGGCTGATTAGGCTACATGTCCTAGTTTGTACCTTTCTATAGTGATTCTCGCTTCACTAAAAAGATGTAATAGAAACAAAGTGTACAGTAGCAATAGCAGATGGATTTTGCAACAGTGCTCTGAATTCACCCTGAGAGAGTCAATGGGAGTTGTCTGATGGTGAGTCCAGTTAAAGATTTCCAATGGCCAACTGCTCCATCCGCTCTCCACCAGCAAATGTAGCACTGATCTGCTTTATCGAACATCGCCACTGAAATGACCAGGGAGAAAATGTGTTTGTTTTTATTCCCTCTTTCCCTCTCTCTTTTTTTCCCTCTCCACTTTCTCTCTCTCTCTCTCTCTGTGTTGTGCTATTAAATATTCCTTTCTCCTTCCCTCCATCCCTCTCTCTCATTCTCCCCCCTCTCTCGCTCTGTCCTTCCATCCTGGACTCTCCACATGGTCATTTCTCCACCGTTGGCCATGTCTACCCCCCAGGCGTTCACGGTCATCATCCTCTCTCCGCACATTGATTTTGGGCAGCCAGTAGCGCAGCAGCAGGTTCTGTAGGCCTGTGGCTCTTAGCAATCTTCTGCTGCGGCGTCCTGGCCAGACCCCAGGGGGCACCGTTTGGCACAGCCAGTCAGCCTTGTAGTGGAGTGCTCTCCATGACCAGAGATGGGTTTGTGTGTGTCTCTCACTGCTCACTGAGTGTGTGTGTGTGTGTGTGTGTGTGTGTGCACGTGTGTGTGTGTGGATTGGAGTATGTTAGTGCATGTGTGTGTGTGTGTGTGTGTGTGTGTGCACGTGTGTGTGTGTGGATTGGAGTATGTTAGTGCATGTGTGTGTGTGTGTGTGTGTGTGTGTGTGTGTGTGAGAGTGTGTGGTTTGGAGTATGTTAGTGCCTGTGCGTGTATGTATATGTGTGTATGTGTGTGTGTGTGTGTGTGTGTGTGTGTGTGTGTGTGAGTCTGACTGGTTTCTAGCTGGCAGCCCTGTGTGTGAGTTAAGTCTCTCGCTCTTCCTGTGACAGCCAGAGCATGACAGACTTCAACGGGGCATCATCAGTTCTCCTGCTCAGGTGAGGTAGGGTGAGGTGGGGTGGGGTGAGGTGAGGTGAGGTGAGGTGAGGTGACGTGGGGTGGGGTGAGGTGAGGTGGGGTTAGGTGAGGTGAGGTGAGGTAGGCAACACCTCTGGCTTACTAACTTCACCTCCTCCTACTTTACTTCTCTTTTTCTGACACGCTTTTTTTCTATTTCTCTCTCTCTTTTCAACCCCCTTTTTATTCTCTCTGACGTATCCCTCTGCCCCCTATCTCTCTCTCTCTCTCTTTCTCTCACTTTTCTCATCCCTCTATCTCTTTGTCCTCTGTTTTTCATCATCTTCATTTCAACCTGCCTCTCTCTCTCTCTCTCTCTCTCTCTCTCTTCTTCCCCTCTCTCCATCTCTCTGGCCAGTCCTGTCTCCATGTCAGGCCTCCATGGCTCCCTGGCTCAGGGCCTGCATCCTTTAAAAAGCCCTCGGAGCAGGAGGTGGAGTGCTCTTGGACCACACACTACACACCACTCTCACACTCTCCCTGCCCCCACTGCACTGCTTCACTTAAACATGTCCCTGTGGTGTGTGTGTGTGTGTGTGTATGTGTGTGAGTGTGTGTGTGTGTGTGTGTGTGTGTGTGTGTGTGTGTGTGTGTGTATTGATATCTTGCAGGGCGTGGTGTGTGTGAGTGTGTGTGTGTGTGTGTGTGTGCTCCACTCTTCTCCATGCTGTCCACTCCTGCATGTTTTACTACCCCACTCAGTGCTTTTTACCCATCATGCACTACAGGAGCCCACTAGTGACCCCTCTGCTCCATAGTAATGCCCCATGCATGGGTCCGCCCATACCTGCCTGTGTGCATGTAACCAGATGGCATCATGTGTTCTGTAATGACAGTCTCTATGGTTTAGGCCTGTGTGTGGTATCAGCAAGCAGATTCTCCCTAAAGGGACAATCCCAGTATCGATGCCTCTGTACATATGTATACCAAGTGCAATACTGCTTAATAAGCCATTATTAAGTAATTCTGTGTGTGACCTTGTAGCAAAGAATGTTTGTAGGCTGCCCTTTTAGGTCAAGTAAAAATGTCCCTAAATGGACAGTACCTATGTCCATGACTCTATGTATGTATAACAAGTGCAATATTGCTTAATAAGCCCAGTCTGTCTGTATGTGACCTTGTAGGCTGTACTTTTAGTTGAAGTAAAACATTTCCCTAAAGGGACAGTACAGTCCATCCTTATCATACTGTAGACGCACTGCCATGGAAATGAGTCTGGCTGGGCTGCTTGACTGATGGCCATATGGGATGGACTACGCTGGGATGGAGAGAGTGACGATAGTCACACCAAGGTCATTGACAGCCATAAAGCACTAAAACTGTAAGAATGCGTGCAAGGACTGGGTGGAAAGCCACTTAGGGTAAATAGCATTGAGGGAGGGGTGGGCGGATGGTGCATTGATCCCTCCATCTGGGTAAGTGCATTACCTTCTATGCATATGATACCAGGCTAGCACACTTGGCAGAGAGGGTGACCAGGGATGAGATGCTCTACAGCAGGGGTTTTCAACTGAACCAGGGACCACCATTCTGACTAATTACGCCAGGACCACCGCTGAATAAAAATACTGATTCCCACATTGAAACTACATTACTGAATTCATGGTCACGGACCACTTGCAAAGTCCTCACGGACTGCAAGTGGGCCGCCGTTCTTTAAAAACACCATCTCTATCACGTGGACTAAGATGGTGGTTTAGGGGTGGGTGGTAGGGTGAAGTGTGACAGCTGCACAGACAATGTAGGAAAAGGATTTGTTATTACTAATTACTAATTATTATTTCTACTTTTAAAATGTGAGACAAATATTAATTTGTGAACATAATGAATTATTGTTTCATTTGTGGGACACATGGTTTGTTTTGAGCAAAGAAAAAAAAAGCTAGGACACCAAACCTAGGGCTTGATGTGACCAAGTTGGAAGAGCTAGCTGGTTCCACCATATTCTGTTGATGTTGTTTAATGGGTCTCGGGCCATGACTGGAGAAGCACGTTTTCTGTAACGCAGTACAATATGTCACAAAATTTGTGAATGTGGTTGGTACATGTGGCGGTAGGAATCTCCAGCACTGGAGATGGTCAGGGTGCTGGGATGAAGGGTGATGCAGATTCATGCCGAGGGTCACACTGGACCTTACAATGGGAATTAGGAGCCGATAAAGAGCTGGGAGTGTGTGTGGGTGTGTGTGTGTGTGTGTGAGTGTGTGTCTCTGAGTGTGCCAGAGTGAACTCCAGGAGGTAGAGATTTCCAGTCTTGGGGTGTGTAACGTTTGTTGGTCCTGACCAGTGAAGTGGACATCTGGTCTGATCACCCCCTCCCTCTTCCCCCTCCGCTACTCTGATCCTACTATTTCTCTTCCTCCTCCTCACCTCGGCCTCGTAGTCCCACTGTGAGGACGGTCGGCCATGTCGCTGTGCTGCCAGGCCGCTCATCGCTGTCCACTCGCGTCGCGTCACGCTCCGTCACGCACAGCCGGC